>NW_015398603.1:4276-6896 GCF_001527695.2 Protobothrops mucrosquamatus
GCTCCAACACTGGAAGTTTTTAAGAAGAGACTGGACAGCCATTTGTCCGAAATGGTATAGGGTTTCCTGCCTGAGCAGGGGGTTGGACTAGATGACCTTCAAGGTCCCTTCCAACTTTACTATTATTATTATTATTATTATTATTATTATTATTATTATTATTATTATTATTATTATTATTATTATTATTATTATATGTAGAAAGAGATTTGAGAACTTAGAAAACTTTCATTATATATAGAGAAATACATGGTTATTCTTTTTCTGGAGTAAGCATTGTAGTACAAAGTGAAGAGTAAGAAGTAATAGGCAAAAGAAATTTTAACAGCAGGAGATAAGAGAACAAAAAGAAATCTAACTAAATCCAGTTTCAAACAACACCATTTATTATACCTCCTGATAATTTTATCTTCTCGCATACCATCTTTGTTTCCGTCATATCTATATATCAATTCATGCATTTTATTTTTATTTTTAAACTTGTAGTTTCATGCTTTTTTTCTGAGAATTCCATTAACTCTATCCAGTTTTTCCCCTGCTCCTTCTCCTCCTCTCAATCCATACACATACATGCCTTGCAATTTGATCCTTGTTCGTTCTCTCCAAATGGCCAAACCATCTCAACATACTTCTTTCATACTGATCAGTTTTCCAGTCAATCTACTTTCATCATTTTTGATTCTAACTCTTCTTATTTTACCACTCACAACTTACATAACCCATTCCCACTGTATTCAGCTTACTTTTATGTCTGTCTCGTTATACTTAACCTTCACTTTGACTAGGACAGCTGGGAATTCTGGAACTTGTGGTCCCAACACATCTGACAGCACCAAGCGAAGGAGAAGACTATCCTAAACCTTCATATATCCATCTTAGCTTAAGTCTTATACATATTGTCCTTCATTATTTTGCCTTTCCAGAATTATTCTCTTATCTTGAATGATATCATATAGAAAGATTGAAATGTTAAAATACAGAGACACAATAGAGAAATGATCAGAAAAACACTAATAGGAAAAGCTGAGAAGCAGTCATCTTACTGAGTGCTTGATTTCTTCGTTCTTGTGTTCTTCTGGAGAGTGGCACACCACAGTCACTCATACATAGCTGGACAGGTGTGCTTTAGCTTCCAATTCAGCTGCTGTGTTCTGCTCTCACTCCCTCAATTCTGTTTCAGGTGGAATTATGGTCATTCTTGATGTCTTAACCCAGGCGTGAGGAACCATGGCCCTTTTATGACTTGTGGACTTCAACTCCCAAAATTCCTGAGCCAGCATGGGAGTTAAAGTCCACAAATCATAAAAGGGCCCCACCCCTGTCTTAACCAGTCAAGCTAATTATGCTAATGATATCCTTTAATTTTAATTAATTCCAAAACTGTCTGAGCTGAGATCAATTAGACAGAAATATAGGCAAGAAACAGAACTAAGTGACAGATGAAGAATAAAGCAAAGCTCACAGCTAGACCCAGACATTTTTACTTTATTGCTTGCTTTATCATAAATTTCTCTCTTAAACTGAGAATGCTACAGTAATGTGAAGAAGAATGTTGAAGTCCAGATATATATGCTTTATAGATGATCGCTTACACAAATGTCATGTCCTGGATTTCAGAATGTTTTCATTTGCAGTCTTTACCAAATAGTTTAATTTCAGTCTTCTCATAACTGGCCAAGTCAGCAAAATCTGAGCAATTACATATGTTGATACAAGCATTTTAGAGGTAGACAACATTTCATTATGCTTGGCTTATCTTTCTGTAAAGGAAATTGGCAGTTTGTTTACTCCCTATCCCTAATTAAAGTTTTAAATCTGGACATAGTTGATTCTTAACATTGGTTTCATGAGAAGCTCTATTCTTTAATGAGTTGATTGCTTTACCTTTTATTTATCAGATTTGTGTAATGTTCCTCAGATAATAATTAGAAGCGGCAAGGATTGAGAACTCTGCTTTCTCACCTCTCTCTCTCTCTAGGTCAGGCTAGATTTTATTTGTGCTTCCTCTTAAAATATTCTTCTCCAAACTATATTTATATTTTCAATAAACAGGAATTCCAATGTTTTCCACAGTTTTACCAAGTTCCTCCAGTTTAGGTGTAAGGTCATGGTATTCTTCAGAATCCTCTGAAAAGATTCTGCAAAATTAGGCTTTATGGGAAATTTTATGATATATGGGTCAGTCTGAGGTTTTTGTTAGTGTTTTTATAGAGATTTCTGTCAAACTCTGTCAGTATTTCTCACTGCTGGAACTTTTAAGTATCTTCTTTTTTTTTTAAAGATATACTGTAGTAGAAATCTGTTTGGCCAAATATCTCTCAAAGATTGACAATATGTATTAGAGGTTTTTATGTCTTTGTGAGTAATGTATAGTTGGTATGTACTTTGTTACGTAGAATTGATAACTGGATGAACATCCGATTGAGTACAGTGAGAGTAGGATGTTTAAGAAGTCTGTTTGATAATATAAGCGATTGGGATGAGAATCAATAGGTGATGAATAAAAATGAATTGAATACAGCATTGATTGATTACAAAGAAAGTGGCTAATTTTATTTAGAAATGCATTGCCAAGTCTGATTAAAAATTTGGTAAACTAAAACAGAGTGAAACAATGTTC
>NW_015398603.1:11561-12939 GCF_001527695.2 Protobothrops mucrosquamatus
AAAAAAAAAAAAAAAAAAAAGAAATTGAGACTTTTGAATTGGGTTGCTGGAGAAAATTGTTGAAACTGTCTTTGACTGCAAGAAGAACCAATCATTCTATACTGGATGAAGTAAAAATAGACTTCTCCCTGAAAATGTCAATAATGAAGCTAAAGCTTAGGTATTTTGGACAAATATTGTGAAGACAAGAGTCATTGGAGAAGACCCTGATGCCTGGAAAAATCGAAGGCAATCAAAAAAATAAAGCCGACAATGGACAAAATGACTAGATTCTTTCACTGATGACACGTACATGATCTTACAAACCCTTGAAGAAGCAGCTATTGAAAGACAATCCTGCTGAACTAATGTTGTCTATCAGGTCACAAAATGTCAAAAGCTATTTAACAATTGAACAAGAGCAACAGCACAATTGAATGACTGAACAGCACTGTCCAAAATTCAGATGGTCACTAGATGACAGCACACAAATAGAAAGCTCTAAGCCTATACTCCTATCTGTCTGATTTTTGCAACTCAGGTATAATAATTTAATTTTGGTGGTAATAATAATTTGTCATACTGTTTAAGCTACAAGCTTGGGATGGTTAACAAAGGGAGGAGAGGATAAGATTTGTATGATTCAATGTTCCATTTCCACTGAGTTCTTACCAACTGAATCAAACCTACACTTTGCATGAAAAGATGTTTCCTTTTATCTCACCTGAACAAATTCTGACTTGACTTCCTTATGCAGCATTTTGGAATCAGATTTATAAGTGCAACTTTAGAGCTTTCAGGAGCACAAAGATAATACCTATCTATATCTCTTTAAAGTGGTGATTTTTCTTTTCAGAATCGCATGACAACTGCAGACGTACAGTCCTGACTGTTTTAAAAAGTTCCAGACAACTTTTTGGATCAGAACAGAGGTTTTGCACTTACTTTAAAATGATGGTATTTTGAAAATGAAATTGCACTAGCATAAGCTTTCATAGAAGAAAACTGTAGCCTGCTATGTCATCTGTCATAAAAAAGACATTTCAGTTAACTTCTATAATCATTAAACTATAACTTATGAACATGGCTTGTTTCAGCTAACATGGTTAAGATAAAATATAATCTTGGGTTTTAGTAATTTTATTATATTTAATAATAATGATAAAGTTGGAAGGGACCTTGGAGGTCATCTAGTCCAAGCCCCTGCTCAGGCAGGAAACCCTATACCATTTCGGACAAATGGCTGTCCAGTTTCTTCTTAAAAACTTCCAGTGTTGGCGCATTCACCGCTTCTGGAGGCAGGTTGTTCCACTGGTTAATTGTTCTAACTGTCAGGAAGTTTCTCCTTAGTTCTAGGTTGCTTCTCTCTTTGGTTAGTTTCCACCCGTTGCTTCTTGTC
>NW_015398603.1:21761-23911 GCF_001527695.2 Protobothrops mucrosquamatus
CTTTGGAGTAGTCGCATAGACTGTTGTTGTTTTTTCCTTGCTACTTGACGACGTCTGCGAGCATCAATTAGCTCATCCAGGTGTGAGCCTTCCAAATCTGACTCCTGCTCCTCACACAGCTGAGCTTCATCAGAAACACGACTGGAGGGGCCAGGCTCTTCATCAAGCCGTGAGTCTTGTAATTCATCAGAGCCTCCCTTTGACCCTGATGGCCCCTCAACGGCCTCCTCCACCTCCTCCTCAGATTCCTCAGACTCAGCTGTTGGGAACACAGGCTGGCACGGAATCACAACAAATCCAATCAGGGGTGTCAAACTGCCGACCTGCGGGCCGGGCGCGTCACGACGAAACCGCACCCACCCCATTGCCGGCAATGGGGGAAAAGCTCCGATACGTTGTGCGACGTAACGTGATGTCGCGAGTTTGACATGTCTGGTTCAGAGGAAAGGAAGCAAGTGGAGAAAATCTTTCTGCAGCTTTTTGCCTTGAGGACCTGCAGAAAGAAAATCAGCTCATAAAGTTTTGACTAGAGTGCACTGGAGAGAGCAAAGCTTTTTACTTTTCGACTGACTGCCTTTAGGACCCAGTTAGGATTCGTCTTCAGGGTTATCTTAATAAATTGTGCTGATTTTGTTGATAGTAAAAATAGTAAAAGAAAATGTGGTGTCATTTCAAATTTGATTTGCTGTGTATTTTCTGAGTACTTTTGAGATTTTGTACATTTCTAATATATATAGTAAGATGTTCCTTATTTCTCATAACATTTCCAGCATTTATTACTAAATAATTTGTCTATCTTGGGAATTATGGATGGAGATTGCCAAGTAATTCTTGCTGCATCTTTAGTCCATTCATGGAGTCTGAAAGGAGCATATCTGCATAAAGTTTGTAATTGTACTTGCAGTATCTTACTACAGTTGTCTCCAGCATAAAAAGTACAGGTTGTCCTCGACTTATGACCATAATTGAACCCAGTTTTCTGTTGTTAAGTGAGACATTTGTTAAGTGAGTTTTGCCCCATTGTACAACCTTTCTTCCCACAGTTATTAAGTGAATCACTGCAGTTGATAAATTACTAACCCGGTTGTTAAATGAATCTGGCTTCCCCATTGACTTTGCTTGTCAAAAGGTTGCAAAAAGTGATTACAATAACCCGGGATACTGAACCGTCATAAATATGAGTCAGTTGCTGAGTGTCTGAATTTTGATCATGTGACCATGGAGATGCTAGAAAGGTGGTAACTGTGAAAAATGGTCATCAGTCACTTTTTTCAGTGCCGTTGTAACTTCAAACGGCCATTTAAATGAACTGTTGTAAGTCGAGGACGACCTATGTTTATAAAAGTGTCTAGCAGTGAAATTGTTGGACTTTTCCTTACGGCGTTCCATACTTTTATCAAGCTTTGTTTTATAATACATCGTTCAAAATGTTCGTCCTCTTTCATGTCCCTTTAACATAAATATCTGTGAAGCCCACTAACTAGGCCAGGGGTAGGAAACTTTGGTTCTTTTATGACTTGTGGACTTCAACTCCCAGAATTCCTGAGCCAGCTGGCTCAGGAATTCTGAGAGTTGAAGTCCACGATTCATAAAAGAGCCACGGTTGCCTACCCCTGAACTAGGCCAAGTCCTTCCAACATTGATGTACTACTGTTTAGGGAATTTTTTATTCATTATGTTTGCTGTGGCAGACAGCTTGCTCTATTATATAGTTGGAAGTTTTGAAGAGCAAGACTATTTCTGCCTTTTGGGTCTTGTAAAATGTTAACTTTTATTCTAGGTTTTTTTTTCTTTCCATATAAATTTATGAACAGGGTTTTTTGCCATTCTTTTAAATCTTTTTCTGGGATTAGAATTGGCATCATTTGAAATAAATGGTGTATTTGGGGTAAGACAATTCATCTTAATAATTGCAATTATTAAGCAACAAAGCTTTACATCTTTCCACCTATCAAGATCTCTTTTAATTTATTTCATAATTTAATATAATTGTTTGTAATATATTTCTTGATTGTTCCCTGTGAAATACAGATCCAGATGTTTCACTGCATCTGGCAGATTCCTTCCACAGGAAATCTTCCTGCCTGTATTTATTTTTGCTTTTTGACACCCAGGTTCTGGAGTTAATAACTGATTTCCACATAGTCAAC
>NW_015398604.1:0-1172 GCF_001527695.2 Protobothrops mucrosquamatus
CAACGTGCAAGGTCACCTATTTCATAAGTTATATTCCACTTTTAGTGGTTTTTGTTTCTTTGCCACTCTCTTTCTCTACTAAGATTCTTCTTTGTCCTTTAGTATGAAATTTAAGGAGCTGAAATTAGTACTCAAATTCCTTAAGCCTCTTTAATGGGTGAAACTGGAACATACTCCCTGAGAGACTAGAGTTTATCAGTACGCTGATGATACTCAGCTGTACATCTCCACCCCAGGCCACCCCAACGATGCCCTTGACGTGATGGCCCGCTGCCTGGAGGCCGTAAGGGTCTGGATGGGGAGGAACAGACTCAGGCTCAACCCCTCCAAGACCGAGTGGCTGTGGCTGCCGGCGCCTCGGCATAGTCAGCTGACTCCATCGCTGACTATAGGGGGCAAAATTCTGGCCCCCTCGAAGAGGGTACGCAATCTGGGGGTCCTCCTGGATTCGCGGCTGACGCTGGAAGACCAGTTGTCGGCCGTGACCAGGGGGGCGTTTTATCAGGTACGCCTGATACACCAGTTGCGACCTTTTCTGGACCGGGACGCCTTGCGCACAGTCACCCATGCCCTCGTCACCTCCCGCCTGGACTACTATAATGCTCTCTACATGGGGCTCCCCTTGAGGAGCACCCGGAGGCTCCAGCTAGTCCAAAATGCGGCCGCGCAGGCGGTGTTGGGAGGGACTCGTCGCTCCCATGTAACACCGCTGCTGCGCGAGCTGCACTGGCTGCCTGTGGCCTTCTGGGTGCGCTTCAAGGTGTTGATTATCATCTTTAAAGCGCACCATGGCATCGGACCTGGCTACCTCCGAGACCGCCTCTTCCCTTCTATCGTTAACTATACAGTATGCTACAAATAGATCACTAGGAAAACTAGCACAGAAGGCAGTGAGAATGGCCAATTGCATCACTTTTCTTTATAGGCTGTTGTGTGATGATTTTCTAATTCCTGCTGTATCTTAAAATAATAATGCAGAGGGAATATCTCAAAAATGCATGACAATAAACCCTTGAGGCATCCAGTTAAAATTTGGCAAGGTTAATGTTCTCGAAAAAGGGTCTACCATTCCTGCTATTTTCACCCCATTCTCCAAAACAACAAGGCAGCTGCAGACACTTTTGATGCTTCCCTTTTATAGCCTATGAAGAAATGAATCTTGAAGTGGTGCA
>NW_015398604.1:5312-6896 GCF_001527695.2 Protobothrops mucrosquamatus
GATGCTTATGATCTGGGAAGAAAGATTGTGATTTCTGGGCCTGTTATTAGTCTGTGCTAAGCCAGAGAGCAAACAATAAACAATTATTCCTGCCTTATAAGGCAAGAATAATTCACATCCAAGTTTGTGAATCAGTTCACTTGCTTTGGACAGTTTCTATGGCTCACAGGAGTTAAAAAAGTTTTCTTCAAAAAAAAAAATCTACTTGAAATTTCAAAGCACCACAGTATCCCCATGTCTCTAAAAATGTACCTCTGTGTTGTGCATTTATTTTATGTTATTAAAAGCATTTGTACATGTTTACATTTATATTTCTCACGTTTACATTTCCAAAGCAACTTGCAATAACCTCAGTATGAAGCTAAAGACATGGTGACCATGGCTAGGTCATCCACTGAACTTCATGCACATTCAAATATATATTTATTTTTATTTATTTACATTAATTTATTGAATGTACATTTGCACAATGGGTGCGTGTATGGGGCCCACCTCCTCATTCTAGAAATGTCATTTTTTTGCCCATTGCTTCTTACAACTCCATCTTCATTTTTCAAATTATGCTTTCCTTCAGTCTTTGTAGGTTACTTTGAGTAAAGAGAATTCTGTCCACTGTCGCCTTCACTTATGTTGTTAAATATAATGGCTGCAAAAAAATAGACCTTGACTCTGGAAGGAAAGGAAAGGTGAATCAGAAGCTCCCATTTTTCAGTTTCAGAGTCCTGGGGAGGCCAACAAAAGCTGTGGCAAGCATCTGTAAGACTGAAACAATGAGATACATTAGTCTGGCTGAAAAGATGGCAAGGCCAAGAGTTAGGATTTTTCGACTTGATAGCCTGCCAAAGAAGTGAAGACCACTTGAAGTTTGTTTAACACTTTCCAGCATCCAAAGCAGAAAAGGACTTTTTATTGATACAGATATACACTAATCGTTTCAGCTAAGATTAGCTAAGAGAAACAAGCTTTTATTTTTATTAGCCATTTATAGACAGGATACAATATGCCACAGTGATGCATCATAACATGTTTACAGCCAAACTGGGTTTAATTACAGCATACCCATTATAAGCGGTGTGCTTAGATTTCACCATAGGGTGAGCTTAAGGGGAAAAAAGATTGGGTATGATTGGACCCTCAGTCCCATGCAGCCTCTTTTTCGCTGGCCGTGACTGACAAAAGCAGGAATAGCTGCTTGTTTCCTTCTGAATTATTTAAGATGTCATTATATCCCATTGGCAACTTGCTCAGAGAGGCATGCTTTGGACACCCAGCTTTTTGCTTTTTTTCACTTAGATGGAAATGTGCCAGATTCAGGGCTCCAGTCTTGAGTAAACTATCTCAATTAACGTCCATCAACTAGAGTTTCCACATTCTACCCCAAGGAGGGAGGAAAAAACAAGATATGAATTTGTAAAATGTGTCGTGCCACATGGTATCCAGATGTGACTTCCTCAGGTTTTTCTTCATAAATTTAACTTCACAGTTCTATGGTTCACCTGCCTCATAGCTATTAACTCAATTTCAATTGCATAAAAATAATAACATAGTGAATATGTTATTACAACTGGTATGTACAAGGCAGAC
>NW_015398605.1:0-3687 GCF_001527695.2 Protobothrops mucrosquamatus
CCCTTCCTCCTTCCTTCCTTCCTTCCTTCCTTCCTTCCTCCCTCCCTCCCTCCCTCCCTTCTCCCCTTCCTCTCTCCTTCTATACATCTTTCTTTCCCTTCTTCCCTCCTGCCCCCTCCCTCCCTCCCTTCCATCCTGATTAGGGCATGCATTAGTGACAGCAATGTCATTGCAAAATGATGTCAAACAAATGCCGGTGGCCATATTAGACCTTTACCTCTAATTAGAACAGCTGTACAGGTTAAATATCAAATAAAAACTGTGACAGTTGAGCTCATTTATTGCCTTTTTGACTCCGTATCTCCTCTCTGCATTATTAAATGACTAAGCTAAAGCTCCAGCTTTGGGGTGGGAGGGGGGAGAAACATTGGAAGGAGTTTGCTCTGACAGCTTTTTTGAGAGTCTCTTCAGAGGCGCTCTTTCCAACATCTTTCATTTCTCCCTAGAAATTTGCTTGCGATAGTGCTGCATCACTCAGGAAGAAAGAGGAATTGTGCTAGCTCAGCCAAATGGAGAACAGCGCATTGAATCACAAGCAAAACCCAACAACATTGTGAAGGGTAAATCAGCACCAACCTCCACGTTCTCCCTTCCCCCCCCCATGCCTATACAATCCCCCTCAAATTTCTCAGGAGGAAACTTTCAGCTTTCTTGTTGTGTTACAGGACAACAGACTAACCCCAGGGCAGTGATGGCTCTTATCTTGGCATCTTTCACTTGCAGGACACAATTATACATTTTCAACAGCACTTTATTCATGCTCTCATTTTCAAGGAGGCATGCCAAAAAACAAAACAAAACAGTAAATCACACTGTAATGCTATATTTCCCCCCTGAGCATTGTGGTACAAGTTTGAAGGTCAGAGGAGGAAAAACTGTAAACGTCTCTGTAGAGCAATTTTATACTGTAGTGTAAAGTTCAACAGAGTGTACGGGCTCACGTATACATACCCCAGGGGCTTCTGCAGACCTTGCGTTGTGGGGCTTAATGCGTCTTCAGACGGATGTATAAAAGAAAATATTGCCTCACCATCCTCCACCCCAATCACCTAGTGTGTCTGCAAATTTTTCGGGTTGATTCTGAAATTCCAAACTTGTTTATTACTCTTAATTATCTGTGCTGTGCGAGATTCCATTTAAAGCAATCTGAATGAATTACCCTTTCAGGTTGAATAGTAAAATTAATTCAGGGAGCCAAATTGCACACCACACGCCTTTAAATAATTTCAGCCAATCGTGGGGCGGGGGGAGACACCGCTTTTGCTTGTGTGAAACAACACTAATTCCCCCCCCCCAGATCAAGCGGCAGGTTCAAAAACGAATCAAAGGACAAATTTGAACCGTGCCAATTGAATACATCAAATTACATTTCCAGTTGCTAAGTGAATCTGGCTTCCCCATTGAATTTGCTTGTCAGAAGTTCGTAAAAGTGGATCACATGATCCCGGGACACTGCAACCATCCTAAGTGTGAGTCAGTTGCCAAGAATCCTGAATTTTGATCACGTGACCACGGGGATGCTGTGATGGTCCTAAGTCCCTTTTTTCAGTGTAACTTGAAAAGATCACTAAGTGAACTGTTATAGGATTACCTGTATAGAATGCATTTGTTCTGATGTTACTTCCTTGGCACTGAAAAGCCAAGAAAACATTCAATAAGCAAATGAAAACCCTCAAAGAAGCCATCAATCAAGATTAATACTCCCTTGGGGATTGTCTATTAATGTATATTAGTAGATTATGTTTCATCTACATAATGCAACATGCCATTTTAATAATTAGTATACTAAACTTGCATGTTATATTATGTACCAGAGCTTTGGAATCTGGACGTTTGTCAGGAATTGGGATTGTATCTGTCACGTGGGATGGCTGAAAGAATTGTTTATTAAGAAAATGGAAAAGTGATATTATTCCAGAGGTCAAGGAACGGTTGTCAAAAATGGATGATCTATTTGTGACACATCCGTCTTTCTATTTTTCACAGGTCTGTCTCTCCATCTATGTCAGAAAGGCAATATATTCTACCAAAGGATGTAACTGTATGTGTTATTACGGTAATAACCACATGGGTATGATGGTTATGATTCTGTAGTATTTTATAACAAATACCTTGTATTGTTCATGCCATAGTAGTGAAATCATTGGCCAGTGACAATTGATGAGTATAAACTATGAAGATGGGATAAAAAAGATCAATACACCTGGGAAAAATTAGAGACTAATATAGACAGGAGACATTCTTGGACTCAGTGAGAGAAAAAAATGAAATTATAGTGGAAGAGTTTAAACTCAGATGGTAGAAAAAAAATAATTAAAAAACAATGTGGGAAGAACTTAGATTTCCATTTCACTTTAGACTATAAGAGATAATAACAATGATAACAATAACAACAACAATGATTATGGTGGTGGTGATGTGTTGGACTCATTCCTTCACAGAAGTTTGGCTTCAGATAAATGAATGTTGGTGCCTAGGAAAAAAATGATTCAAAGACCCAGTGTATCATAGTACAATATATGAAACCCAGTTCAAAGTTCTGCCTGATGACCCCAATAAAGTAAGCACGGCTGAGACATTCCAATCTCTAATGCAAAACTTTATTGAGCACACCATATTGGCATAGATGAATAGAAAACCAGCTCTGGTTAAAATGGCGCCAGAACAATACATTAAAAGTATAGAAACTCCCCTTCCACCTGACTGTGCAAGCCACATTCCCCAGTTAAGCACCAGACAATTGTTATGAGAGAAATCTTTCGTTACTTCGTAAACAATCTGAACGACTTCGATTCCCAGACTTCACAACTCACACCTGTAAATGCACATTCCACATCCCCCCTCCCCCTGGATCTGTAGGCAAGCCAAGAAACAGAAACGGTCAAAGCATCGTGAAACGGTCAAAGCATCTTCTTCCTCTTCCTCTTCCTCTTCCTCTTCTTCTTCCTCTTCCTCTTCCTCTTCTTCTTCTTCTTCTTCTTCTTCTTCTCCTCCTCTTTTCTCTCCCTCCCTCCCTCCCTCCCTCCCTTTCTTCCCCTCTGTGTGTGTGTGTGTATGTGTGTGTGTATCTATATATATTCTCTGACAACCTTAATAGCTCTGGACCTTAAGCAAATCCCATTCTATTCGGTTTCTTTGAAATTAGTCAAGACTATTTATATATTTCCATATGGATCAAGATCAAAACTCACCAGTCAAAAGTGAAAGAACAAGAGCTGTGGGTTCAGTTCAAAAAGGGTTTTTAGAAATAGTTGACATATTTAGATACAATTAATTTGGAAGTCAGATGACATTCAACATCGGACAAATGCTGCCAAATATAATATTAGAGTATATCTAATATTATATCTTCAGCTGGGACACCCCTGTAGACAATACCATTTCTCTTATAACTGAATGAACTTTCTCCTTATTAAGGAAGCACGTGGAAGGGACAATCAGCAGAATATTTTAGCAAGCTATTTGGTCACTGAAAGACTTTGAACCCCAAAGCCATTTAGGATTTTAACAATAAATGTGTTTAGAAATTGGGACTAGAAGCAAATTGGCAGTGAATAAAGTATGTATAGTCAAGTACGCCATGGTTTGCCCAGTTGCAATGTATGGCTGTGAAAGTTGGACCATAAGAAAGGCTGAGCACCAAAGAATTGAGGCCTTTGAACTATGGTGCTGGAGAAGACTCCTGCG
>NW_015398605.1:5810-6895 GCF_001527695.2 Protobothrops mucrosquamatus
TTTTTCTCTCTCTCTCTCTCTCTCTCTCTCTCTCTCTCTCTCTCTCTCTCTCTCTCTCTCTCTCTCTCTCTGTGTGTGTGTGTGTGTGTGTGTGTGTGTGTTGTCCTTATCCTGAGGGGTTTTCTTTTGGTTAGTTGTTATGTTTTCTTTAAAACTTTAAATAAAATTATATTTTTTTTAAAAAATCCAGTTTAGAAGCTTTTATCAAAAATCTGGCAAATAATCAGATTCACATGGAGTTTCCCTTGTAAAATCCTTCCAGCTCGTTTCTCGAAGTCTCCGAGCAAATTGTTTCTGGGAAAATGCAAATTTGCTTGAGGTAGGGCTGTGTAAATATCTACTTTGATGTCATAAAAAAGTAAATGGTAAACTATTAATGGCGAGGGAATTGCATTTCCAGTTGATTTGCCTCTGTCCTTTCATATTACTGTCTGTTCAGCAAGCAAATCTCACACATATATAAGGATATATGCAAAGTGTTCCTGTCTAAAGGGAAATAAATTATATTATATATCTGTCACACCTGATAACAAAAAAGGCAAAGATCAAAACATGAATGAAACCAAACACATTGCTTATTGCAATTGCAAAATGCGGTAAAAATCATACGTCAGGAGAATTAACCGAACATGGAACACAAACCTGGATTAGAAGCAACAGATTAGCAATATCTTCTATCTAATGAAGATATTGAACAATATTTGCCTACAGGGACATATTGTTTGGAGTTGTTTCTAAAAAAAAAAAAGCATTATTAAGTATTTCTTGGGTGAGACAATTGGAGAAATGCCAAGCGATGGTAAGATACATCTCACAATATTAATACCCTTCTTATTATATGCTAGGTAAATTTACACTGTGTTACATCCACGTATATTAAGATAAGTTGCTGTTGAATCCAGCTTAGCTCTTGCAGATTAAATAAAAATAGCCAAAATGGAAGTGGCGTCCTACTATTTTGTTTCTGGATTTCCTTTTTTTAAACTTTCTCACTTAGATTTCCACAAGTACTAGCCAAATCTTATGCTCCTTAGTTTTTGGTTTTTTAAAAAATAAATAAATAGCCAAAGTTGTTTAGGAATTGG
>NW_015398606.1:0-3023 GCF_001527695.2 Protobothrops mucrosquamatus
AGTCAGGAAGTGATTCCTCTTAGCAAATACTGCATTTCTGAATTATGTCAGTATCTTTGTGCAGTTAAATAAAAATGTATCTTGACATACAAAATAGAAAAATCAATTCAGCTTTAGGATCGATTATCTAAGTCACACACCCTTGGTGTATGCCACCCCCCCACCAAACACCTTTGTTTTCTTCCTTGGCTTCTGTGTGTGCTTCGGTTGTTTGTGTACTCCACTCACAAACCCCTTACCTGTGGGATCTTGTAGATGCTGAAGATGGAGGCCATCTGCCTTGAGGATTCAGAGTTGTGACCTCCAATGACAGAGAGCAGAGGGTCCTTCCTGTCACATTTGTAACCTGGAACCATCTTCCTTCGAGTGGAGAGTAAGGAGAGGCTGTATAAGAAAATCTTCCTCTCCATCTTCTGATTTTCATAGATGCGGAAGCCAAGGGTGATGTTGGGGAGAAGAACCAGATCCTTGTTCACCTCCATGACAGCAAACATCAAGGCCAGGAATTGATGGTATTTTTTGAGTAGGGGTCTATAGTGAGAAAAACATTGGGGAACATTATAAGAAAGATCTTGTGTGCTGGTGGAGTTGGCCTTGCCTTCTTTGTGTGTCCTTGCAGCAGTAAGTGACAAGTTCTATTGGGTTGTTTTGGCTTTTTAAGGATGTTCCTTGATTGTGCTTGGATGGATCTCTGAGAAAGGAGAAACACCTGGCCGTCCTTATCCCAGATCATCTTATCTCCCTCTATTCTCCCTCCCTTCTTCACTTTCTTCCATTGGCTTAAATCCTCCCCAATTGCTCCTCTTCCTCCCTAATCAGTTTGTTCCTCTCTCAGAGCAGCTGCTTCAGGTCTGAGCAACAACTCCAGTGAGGGTCACAGCCCAGATTTACTAAGGACCATTATTCAGGAGCACTGCTGATTCAAAGCTGAGGAGGGTTTGGGGTTTTGGTTTTTTTTAGAATATCCACATTGGAAAAAGATCAAATTTTTCTTTGAATTTTTTTTTACTGCGATTTTATGTCCAAATGAATGTTATAAGTCAACTTCTTCACTATCTACTTTTATATAGTTGATAATCATCCTGATGAGAAGTTCTGGAAAGACAGGTCATGCCCCCACATATAATTTGTGTATATACTGTTGTTGTTCTCTGTCTTCAGGAACAGTTCTGGAAAGACAAGGAATTCTAGCCTATTTCTTGAATTTTCCTCTTTATTGAGAAAAGGACAAAGATCTGAAGATCCCTAGAATGAGCATTTCTTAAAATCCAAAGGAAACAAAACAGTGGCCTACATTTTTTTCCCCTCCAGGTGAAACTTACGTGATGTCATTAATAAATTGCGATGGGTCTTTTTGAAAATCTGGGGCTCTGGACTCCACAAAAGTCATCAGGGGCAAATTCCCTCCAATAGTCAGATCACCAGGCCTGTAAAATTCCCACTGATCTCGAAACTTTACAGATATTTTCAGTGGACATATGGTTTGAATCTTCTTAGCAGTAACTGGAGTCAGGAGCCAGAAGAGCAGCAGAAGCAACAGGAGAGGCAGCCCAGCCATCCTTGTCACCGTCCCTCCGAGATCAGAAATCAAGGTTTGTGCGGAAGCCAAATTGCAGGGAGCATCTGAAACACCATCAGAGCTTTAGCACAACAGACACAACCCTGGATGGCCTCAGGGTTAATTTATCTGATGCCACTTTGTATTAAACCATTTGTATTTTATCACTTTATTCCATCCTATCTGTCCTATTCTGAAATGAGACTGTGTGCTGCATTTTATTTTATTTTAATAATCATCTTAAGAAAGCAGAACTCTTGGAAACGGTTTCTTCCAACAGGAACTTTTATTAAAAGAAATTGATAGCAGGCATGATAGACAGGATCTGAGGGATTCCCTTACAATTCGATGTTTTAAAGTGTCCCTAAGCAGCCCCCCCACCCCGTAGTTCTTCCAGGCGACTCAAACCGGCAGATTTCTAGCTGTTAACTCCAGGAGAGATAACATCAATCCGGTTCTGTTGGCACGATCATTCAACATCTCCTCACACAGATCCCAGATGCTGCATCTGCCCCCCCCCCCTTCTTTCTCTCGCTGGCCAGTAAGGAGCAGAAGTTAAGAGGGGCATAGGATGAAAGACAAATGGCTACATTTTTATGGTTAGCAGACCTGAAGCGAATCAACAGAAGGTTACTTTGTAGTGAATAGAGGAAGTGAAAGTAATAAAAACCACCATGCATACGCCCTCCCCCTTAGTAGTATGACAGGATCCAGGAGAGAGTAAGAATTGGTTTTATATCAGAGAAGATGGATAGAAATGAAAGATAACTGGATTCTGACAAATAAGGTTGTAAGACTAATCCATCAATAAAATACTGTATCGATCATGCTTTCTCTTACCTGTGTTTGAACTTTGACACACAGGCCAGCTGAGTCTCACCAAACCCCACATTTAGCTCTTCGGAAGACAAGGCAAACTCCTCCACCGCTGGGAGAACTCAGAGAATATATTTTATAGCAGGTTTAACCTTGGAAGACTTTTGTGGGTTGATGTCCACAGGGGATACATTGAGAATTACTGTTCTTCTGATAATTGGAGGGGAAAGCAATTGCCCTATCTGTTGGGCAATAGATGTTGTTTGCACATTAGATAGTTAAAAACATGTTTGTGTCTCTTGTTGCTAATCCACAGAGCAGATGGACTTGGGAGTCTAGGTGAAGTTGACTTTTTGAACTACCTGAAAGTGAACACCTGTACACAAGATGGAATTTGGCCTGTGCCATCGTATGTTCAGATAGAATGGTTGCTGATGGGGCAAGGTGGCGGTCAGCTGCACTTTAGGAAGTGTGAGTAGTCATACCAATGCTTAGAGGATTTAGTTATACCCACAAGACAAGGGAATAAATGGACCACACATCTCTAGCAAAGTCATTCTGGGCAGTGTACAACAAACCAAAAAAAGCTGAAAATAAGGAAAACAATCTTTGTTTAAAACTTTTATACAATAATTATTGTATTGACAGA
>NW_015398606.1:5053-6893 GCF_001527695.2 Protobothrops mucrosquamatus
GAACCAATTATGTTAGAGACATGGGAGGTAATTTGGTTAAGAAATGTCAAGTTCACCCAAGCACAGAATTTAAGAGAAAATTTTTATAAAATGTTTTTCAGATGGCATTTAGATCCCCAAAAATTGTCTTGCATGTATCCAAACTTGCAGCCAAAATGTTGGAGATGTGGCAATCTAGATGCAACTTATTATCATATTTGGTGGACATGCAAGGACATAAAGGCTTTTTGGATTAAGATTTGGTGGAACATTCAACAGATTTTTAAGACAAAGATAAAATTCACACCGCAACTATTTTTATTGGGTATTATGGAAAATTTGGATCTTAAAGAAATGAACTTGATGTTGTATTGTATAACAGCAGCACGGTTATTGATTGCTCAAAATTGGAAGAAGGAGATATTACCGACTATGGATGACTGGAGATTGAAGGTGTCATATTTTGCAGAAATGGCTAAAATTTCCGCATACTTGAAGGATCAATCTCAACAAAAATTTATTTTGGTATGGATAGATTATATTCAGAGAAAGTATGAAATGAATAATTATCATGTAGCTTTTGATTAATTTATATATATTTAATATAACTTATATATATACTTTATATTTAAGCTTATTATTGTATATTAGAGTTAAAGTATGTTAATATTTGTTTGTATTATGAGTGGTTAGTTTTATTTAGATTTGGGATGCTATGTGATTATCCCTGTACTGAGTTCTGGGAAGTCCGGGGGGGAGGGGGGAAGGGGATGAAGGGGTAGAATTATATAAAATTTGGTGTTTATACGTTATAGAAAAATAATGTAATTTTTATTTTTAAGAGGAGATGGTTGGCTAGTACCCCTAAACTGCATCCGAGGAGGTGGAAAAGAAGGTGATGGGATGTGTAGGATAGTTGGAAAGGAGGAAGGAGGAGAGGTTGTGAGTAAGAGGGGAAGGAAGAGGGGAAGTAGGTAGGAAGGTGGAGGGAGTGAGGGTGGATGTAGGGGGGGGAACGCCGATCTTTTCTGAAAAGTTATTGAGTAGGTTTTCTTTTTGCTCTTTAATGAAATGCATCATATTTGTATTATTTGTTTATGTTTATTTGAAAATTAATAAAATTTGTAAAACCGAAGAAGCTGGTGAAGGTCAGCTGGAAATGGAAGAGCACATTGTGCCTTTGAGCTATAGCTTTTTCTAAAAGAAGGAATCATAATGTTCCAGTTAAGAGCAGGGGTAGCACAGTGGTTAGAAGGCGACATTGCAGGCTAATTCTGCCAACCGGCAGCAGTTCAATCCTCACGGGCTCAAGCTCAATTCAGCCTTCCATCCTTCTGAGGTCGGTAAAATGAGGACCCAGATTGGTGGGGGCAATATGCTGACTCTGTAAATCGCTTAGAGAGGGCTGTGAAAGCGCTGAGAAGCAGCATATATGTCTTAAGTGCTATTGCTGTTGCTATTCTCTCTCTCTCATTCCTTTCCTCCTTCTCTCATTCCTTCACACCCTTTTCTTTCTACCTTTCTTCTCTCTGCTTCCTTCCTTCCTTCTACTCCCTCCTTCCTTTCCTTCTTTTTCTCCATTTTTTCTTTCTCTCCTGCTCCCTCCATCTCTTATTTCCCTTCTCTTTTTCTCTCCCTCTTCTTTCATCTCCTTCCTCCCTCCCTCCCTCCCTCCCTCCTTTTTCTTTCTCCTTTTCTTTCTTTCTCCTCCTTCCTTTCTTTCTGTTGTAAGAGCCATGGTGGCACAATAGTTAGAATGCCATATTGCAACCAAATTCTGAAGTCGGTAAAATGAGAACTCAGATTGTTGAGGGCAAGATGCTGACTCTGTAAACTGCTTAAAGAGGCCTGTAAAGCACTG
>NW_015398607.1:0-2754 GCF_001527695.2 Protobothrops mucrosquamatus
CAATTAGGTAACATCATCAGTGCTAGAAGGGAGTGGGGTGTGTGGAATGATGGAGGAGGAGGAGGAGGAAGAGGAGGAGGAGGAGGAGGAGGAGGAGGAAAACTGTGGGGTCCTTGGTGTTCCCTGAGCTTGGTTTTTTTTCTTGCAGACATTTCATTACCAAATTAGGGAACATCATCAGTGCTAGTAAGGGGTGGTGTGTGTTCTCTGCTCATCTATAAGTGGTTTGCCCTGTCAGTGTGGATGCGCCTGTTCTTAGTGCTTCCTTTATTGAGGGTGCTGTGTGAACTCAACCTCCAAGAGAAGAAGAGCCAGCTGCAAAAGACGCCACCGAGGGAGCCAAACCTCTACCTCCGCACATTACAGACATCACAGGCACACAGAGGAGACGCCAAGAGGCTAGGGGAGTGGGATGTTGTACCAGTTTTATTGGTAAAATTGAACACGGAGGCTCACGAACGCTGGGACATGCTTTTCCTTTTAAAGAACTTCCACTGGACCTTAATAGTGAGCATCCAGTCGTTCACGTACAAACTTTTACAAGCGGATGTGTAGACATGCGCCTCGGGGGGAAGGTGACGGCATCCGGGTCGGGGCGATGGGTGCTGGGTGAGGCACGGGGCACCCACGATTCATTTGCCAGCCTTCTGAGCTTTCTGTGCGGACTTGGTGACCTTGCCAGCCCCGCCGCTCTTCTTCTCCACGTTCTTGATCACGCCCACCGCCACCGTCTGCCGCATGTCGCGTACGGCAAAGCGCCCTGGGAAATGATAGGGAGGGGAGGGAGGGAGGGAGTTAGAGCAGCCCCTCTCTTGCCACCCCTTCAAAACAAGGTCATGTCAGGCTTGGGGAAAGGGGGGGGGGGTCTCCGAAAGGAATGCAGACCTGGCCTTGGGAATCAGAGAGGAAGACCAGGATCCGCGGAAGGGGAGATTTGCAGAAAAGAGGAGGATGCGTCTTTAAGAAGCGCGAGAAAGCAACTTCAAATAACCCCATCCTTGTCCCAAAGGGGCTTTTTTCAGGAGGCAACTGGACTTCCTTGTTTTTTCTTTGAAGACATTTCGCTTCTCATCCCAGAAGCTTCTTCAGCTCTGACTGGATGGTGGGGGAAGGGAAGGATTTATACTCCTTGCCGACAGCTGGTCATTTGCAGTCTTTTAGACCAGGGGTGTCAAACTCAATTTCATTGAGGGCCGCATTAGCATTGCAGTTGCCCTCGGGGGCCGGGTGGGTGTGGCCATGGTGGGTGTGGCCTACTGGGTGGGCGTGGATGGAGTGGGTGTGGCCTACTGGGTGGGCATGGCCAGCTCTACATCGTTCGCGTCAAGGGTGCCTGTGGGGGCCTGGGCAGGAGTGGGACAGATCTGAGGGTCTCTGGCAGAAGGGGGTGGGATCGGGGCAAGCGCCAAGGCATGGTCCATTTCTTCATTCCTCACAAAGGGGGACACCTCCCCAGCATGCACCCAGGGGGCGGGGCTGACGCGACAGGGGCTGGTTCCTCGCTGTTTCCAGACGGCCTTGTGGAGCTAAGGCTGAATGAGTTTCAGCATAGATGGCCACCACAAAATTGTACACTGGCTCCCGGCCGGCCTGGGCCAGGGCCAAGGCATTGAGGGCCGTTCCCTCACTGTTTCCAGGATGGCTTCGCGGGCCACATGAAACCACTTCGCGGGCCGCATCCAGCCCCCGGGCCTTGTGTTTGACATGTGTTTTAGAGAGTCGTTGAGGCCACCTGCAGGTTTACCTGTATCCTCAGGGTCACTACTCACTACAAAACACTATTGTTTGCACCACTCAGGTGACCCTGACGACACAGGTAAACAAACCTCCAGGTGGCCTCAACGGCTGGATGGTGGGGAATGGAAGGCTTTATACTCCTTGCAGACAGCTGGTCATTTGCATTCTTTTAGAGGGTTGTTGAAGCCACTTGGAGGTTCACCTGTGTCCTCAGGGTCACCTGAGTGGTGCAAATGGGTGTGGAGCCTTCTTGGCTGCAGGATGTCTTCTGCCCGGGATCCTTTCACATCCTGCAGCCAAGAAGGCTCCACACACTTTGCACTATTCAGGTGACCTTGAGGACACAGCTAAACCTCCAAGTGGCCTCAACGACTCTCTAAAAGGAGGCAAATGACCGGCTGTCTGCAAGGAGTATAAATCCTTCCATTCCCCACCATCCAGTCAGAGCTGAAGTAGCTTCTTGGATGAGAAGCGAAACGTCTTCAAAGAAAAAACAAGAAAGTCCAGTTGCCTCTTGAAAAAAAGCACCTTTGGGATAACTATGACCTGGATGGCTGAGAATCTCCACAGTTGTTTATAGCAACTTGGATCGCTTTTCCAGATTCTGTTATAGCCCTCGACCTACGACCACAATTGAGCCCAACATTTCCTTTCCTAAGGCAAGACAATTGGTAAGTGAGTTGTGCCCCATTTTCTTTTGCCATGGTTGTTAAGTGAATCGCTGCAGTTGTTAAGTGATGCACACTGTCGTTAAGCAAATCCGGCTTCTCCCGTTGACTCTGCTTGTTGGAAGTCGGGTTCGGAAGGTTAGCAAATGGCGACCACAGGACCGCCGGAGGACACTGCAACCGTCATAAATACATGCTGGTTGCCAAACCACCCAAATTTTAATCACGTGACCGTGGGGGATGCTGCTATGGTTGTTAAGTTTGAATCCTAGGCCGTTAGTCCCTTTTTTCAATGCTGCTGTAACTTCCAACGGTCACTAAATGAATGGTCGTAAGTCGAGGACTACCT
>NW_015398607.1:4497-6893 GCF_001527695.2 Protobothrops mucrosquamatus
GCTGAGGAATTCTGGGAGTTGAAGTCCACAAGTCATCAAAGGGCCAAGTTTGAAGACCCCCAGTCTATAGCAAGGGGGTCCCCAAGCCTTTTCTTTCATTACCCCGAAACGCTTTACCAGAAAATCTTATCAAACTTCAAAGACCAGTGCCTTAGCAGGGGGTTGGACTAGATGACCTCCAAGGTCCCTTCCAACTTTTATTATTATTATTATTATTATTATTATTATTATTATTATTATTATTATTATTATTATTATTATTATTATTATTATTATTATTATTATTATTATTATTATTATTATTATTATAGGATCCTGGATCTTTATTTGGATACTTAAGCGGGCTGTTGATAGTAGGGTGTAGGTCTATACATATGTTCTATATAGTATGTTTTAAATGTGTTATGTATATGTATACTTTGAGAGGAAGCAACTAAATTTCATTTTTAATGTGTGCCATTGTGCCCACAGGAAAAAAAATGACAATAAAGGTTATCTATCTATCTATCTATCTATCTATCTATCTATCTATCTATCTATCTATCTATCTATCTATCTATCTATCTATCTATCTATCTATCTACCTACCCACCTACCTACCTACCTACCTATCTTAATGATTGTTCAAAGTTAAGACAGGGTCCGCAAAAGTACTTATGACCTGGTTATGGGGTTCTGAAGGCGGTACCCCCACCCCAGTTACATGACCACATTTCAGGCCTTTCGCAAATCATGTTTACATCCAGTTACAGAATTCCGCAGTCACATGATCACGGTTTATAATGCCCATGCTTTAGGACAGTGGTGGCGAACCTATGGCACGGGTGCCAGAGGCGGCACTCAGAGCCCTCTCTGTGGGCACACGCATCGTCGCCCCAGTCCTAGGCCTTCAGCTGGGTTTTATAAAACCTTTTCACTTTAGGCCTCCGCCGCCATGTGCAAAAAAAAAAAAGGTTCAATCAGTCAATTTCAACTTCTCGCGGGAAAAAAGAGATCTTGCAAAGTTGGAATTGATTGATTGAACTTTTTAGTCCCACCCAGTCTGCCGTTACCACCGCAGCCATGCCCACCCGATGGGGCACGCCCACCTGGCACTTGACGATGCATAAGTGGGTTTTGGGTTGCAGTTTGGGCACTCAGTCTCTAAAAGGTTCGCCATCACTGCTTTAGGACCAATGTGTTTGCTTGATGATTGCCACAAAAGAGGGACAATTGGGTCAGGCAAGTGGGGTTCCTTGACTTACGACATGGAAATCCCAGGCTCCATTATGGTCATAAGTCGAGGACTACCTGTATGGATTTCAGTAGAAAGGGTCGGTCAATTACCAGGTAGTCTTAGTCTTACAACAGCTCATTTATTGACCGTTCAAAGTTACAACGGCATTGAAAAAAGGGACTTACAGCTGTTGCAGCATCCCCATGGTCATGTGATCAAAATTCAGACAATTGACAACTGACTCATATTTATGACGGTCGCAGTGTCCCGGGGTCATGTGATCCTCTTTTGCGACCTTCAGGAAGCCAGATTCACTTAACCAGGATACTAACTTAACAACTGCAGTGATTCACTTAACTATGGCAGGAAAGATTGTAAAACAGAGCAAAACTCACTTAACAACTGTCCCGCTTAGCAACAGAAATATTGAGCTCAGTTGTGGGGATAAGTCGAGGACTACTTGTATCTTGTAACGGCGTTTACAAGGATTAATAGAAGGCTCACCTAAGGGTGGGTACTGGGAGAAGCTCTCCACACACATCGGCTTCCCAGGGATCATCTCCACGATCGCGGCGTCTCCGGATTTCAAAGATTTGGGATTGTCTTCCAGCTTCTTGCCAGAACGTCGGTCGATCTTCTCCTTAAGCTCAGCGAATTTGCAAGCAATGTGGGCGGTATGGCAGTCAATGACAGGCGAATAGCCAGCGCTGATCTGTCCAGGATGGTTCAAAATGATCACCTATTTGGCAAAAAATAAAATAAACATATATAAGAATCACCCAATTAGCCTGGATCGAGGAAGATATGTGATGCTTAAAATGATTGCATTCCCCCTGCATTCTTGGATTTTTTTTTTAACCCCTTCATTTGTGTTGTTCCATTTTGTGATTTTATAATAATAATATAGTTGGAAGGGACCTTGTAGGTAATAATAATAATAATAATAATAATAATAATAATAATAATAATAATAGTAGTAGTAGTTGGAAGGGACCTTGGAGGTCATCTAGTCCAACCCCCTGCTCAGGCAGGAAACCCTATATCATTTCAGACAAATGGCTGTCCAGTCTCTTCTTAAAAACTTCCAGTGTTGGAGCATTCACAGCTTCTGGAGGCAGGTTGTTCCACTGGTTAATTGTTCTCACTGTCAGGAAGTTTCTCCTTAGTTCTAGGTTGCTTC
>NW_015398608.1:0-1953 GCF_001527695.2 Protobothrops mucrosquamatus
TTTTGCCCCTTCTTTAGGGCCATGCTACAGTGAAAACAGAGAAAGAAGGAAAATCCCAGAAGGATATAATCCTCTTATCCACAGTGGAATACATCCAATTCTATTTCCCTTTGAAAAATTACAATACTTTATTACTACCACTAAACAATTGTACTAACTAGCCACAAGCTCAGTACAGGTTAGTATACAAAGCAGACTTCTGGGTCTGACGAATCAAGGTAGGTTTTGCATTCATGAAAAACACAGAAATAAATATAATAATAAATCTGACATTCGGGAGAATAAAAAAGCAATACCTTCAAAAAGTTTCAAATTGGTCTCCAATAAGAAACAATATAATTCTTGTTCTAAATGCTTAATTCATACCTTGCTTTAGTGATAAATTCATGAAAGCCTTCCTCATCTACCCCCTCTTCTTCCTCTTCCTCCTGTTTCTTCATTGCCTTTTTCTGAGACATTTGATCTGTTTCCTAAAAATCAGCAACAAGAGATTGCTGGACAAAAATCTGGATAGATACAGAACTTGCCATAGGTTTACTTAAATATCTAGGTTTTTTTCAGTTAGAGAAGCAAAATATTGTTCCACTGTGAGATCTATTTGGGCTTTGCATGCATTTTGCATGTACTTTTTATTCTGCATCTACAAACTAAAGAATAGTAAGCCAAAAACTTTGTGGATAAAGGTGCTTTTCTAGTTCTGTTAATTATGGAGGTTATAAATTGATAAAAACAATTACTGAATGATATCTATAACAAATTACTGTGAAACACATACATCATGCAAACATTACAACTGAATACTTATATTAGATCAGATACAAGTGCATTAAGTTATTGCATTTCTATGATATCATCATTTGTCATTTGTCCCCCTTTCTTACTGTCTTCCCAAGACACCATTGCACTGAAGAAGATATTAATAATGTCAACAGAATCCAGTACTGAATTTACAAATATTGTGCATCTCAAGAATTTTGAGCACTAATGTACTTCATATTGCAAAACATGAAGTAACTTCAACTTTCATTTAAAGACCTATTACTAAATAACCCTGGCCATTTAAATTAGTTTCTACTGAAGCATAATTGCATTAAAAAAAAACCCAACAAAAATAGCAAAATGATTAGAGACTTCCGGTTCCGGTACGCGACGACGCCGGTCGCGTCTGGGGACTTGTCTTCAGTCCGGCCGGGTTTTCTGCGTCAGTAGACCCCCCTAGGGGGTCGAAAGTTGCCCTAGAGGGGCAACTACCGAGAAGGAGGCTTGCTGGTGACTGGGGGAGAGCGGCAGCTTCTCCCGCGGTCCCAGCTATTTCCTTAGGGCTAACGGAGCAATGATCGTCCTGCAAGATGGCCGATTATCCTGCTGCACCAGCCGAAGTCATATTTACAACTAAGCAACATTAGACCCACCGTGGAGGATCTGGGTGAGACCCTTTTAGCCCCTCTCTCTCCCCTGCTTGATTCTGTTTGCCTGTGAGAACTTGGATGAAATTATTTCCCTGTCTGGAAGAAGCAGCTTTTGTGTGTGTGGGAAGAGAAGCGTTGAGAATAATTTTTTTTTTAAAGTTTATACTTTATTTTCAGTTATTTTGGGATACAAAAAAAAGAGAAAAATAAAAAAAAGCTTTTTTGAATTGTATTAGTAGTTATATTGGAAGATTATTTCTTTCTCCACTTTTTCCTTTAAAAGAGAGAAAAAAGGAAAAAATGGTGTCTGGAAAGGATTTTTTATTTACTGAGGACATCTTGTGATGAAAAGTTAATGTTGCAACTATTTTTTGGATAGAAACCTGACCTTCAGATTATTTTTGGAAAAGATAGGCTGGTGCAGCTGTGGGAACTGAGGGGGTGGACACTGTTTAATTACAGCCCTCTCTGAAAAAATAATAATAACAATAAAGAAAGGACTTTCTTTGATTACTTTTAAAATGGAGAAACCCTACTCTCACTT
>NW_015398608.1:5257-6893 GCF_001527695.2 Protobothrops mucrosquamatus
CAGGATCAAAGAGAGGCATTCAAATTGTTTTAAATTACAGAGAAAGGTAAGATGTTTTAATATGGCAAATGGTTAAACGTTCAGCATTTCTGCTCAGCCCTAGCTGGGAGGAATCAGCTTCATACTGACTATGATTCAGGAATGCTGAGTAGGAACAGCTGGGTCCCTTCCTGACAAGAACTGGGCAAGCACACCATTTCTTACCATCTGCTCATCTTCCTTGGCAGCCCAGACTGGGTTGTGGACCTCATCACCAGCCTCTTTCATCAGACGCAGCTGGACACGCTGCAGGTAAGCAGAGAAAGCTCTGCGAGCCTGAACTTTGCTACAGAAGAGAGGTAAAGGTGGCCATGAAAATACAGCTTTTACTCTACAAGACCTTTGCCAATCATTATTAGCTGTTAAGAAGGGGATAAATATTTTAGAATCCGGATCAGCAAAGACAGTTTCATTGGAATCAAACTGGATAAATCCGATTAATCCAATAAAACTGGAGAACTGAATCACAGAGCTGCAAGTGAAAAGGATCAACTTTCTAAATTTCCAAACTGAAATTTCATACTGCCAAAACTTTCATCTCTCCAAAATAAATATGGAAGATAAGTGCAAGCTTAAAACAGAAATTTTTTTCTCTCAAACACAAATCTCAGAGTGCAAAGTCAACATCTGCACTTTCTTGCATATTCATGCGAATCAAGATGTTTGCTGCATATTAATTACTGTTTGAATACTGTGGGAATTATGGATGTTATTCAAACTAAGTGGAGAGGATAAGCTCTTAATACAATTTTCACGGCTCTTCGAAGAATCTTGGCCAAGAACATGACCATTTAAACATTTCCCATGTTTTAATTTTGTATCCTCTGTACTTCATTTTATAAATTAACTTTACACTGCCTCAAAAAAAATGAAGTTACATTAATGGCCAAAGCTTTTAATGCCTCAGCAACACAAACTTGTCAATTTACTTCTGTAAAATGCTGGCAGTGTTTCTTCTCATTTGTCAATGGTTTATAAGAAATACTCCCCATCTTCATGTTTTCTTATCTAATGGGACCCAGGAGAAGAGTCTTTTCTGCTGGCCTTTGGAACATCAAACCCCTGATTGGTCCCAACCCTGCTGGCCTTCAAAAGACTCTAAAGTCATGGCTTTGTCAATGGGCATGTGGATCCCGTTATGGCTGGACAATTGTATTGATTGACGCATGACTTATTATACTTTCTGGTTTTAATTTGATTCTAATATATTTTAAATGAGTTGTTTTTACTGTATCTTGTTTGTTGGGGTGTTTTTGCTTGATTGTTTAATTACTCTAGGTGAGCTGCCCAGAGTCACAAATGTGTGATGGGCAGCTATACAAAATAAATAAATTCTTGCTCTTATATTGTTCAGAATATACTATGGGAACTAAGCCAACTGCAATATCCATTCACGTGTTTTCATTTTTGCAGAGAACAGACATGCCAAATTATAAGGTGAGAATTCTATAACCTATAACCTGAAATTAAGAGATTCCAACTTTGCCAGACCAGATGATAGGAAACGGTTTTCTATACATAAAAGCTGGATCTATACTCAGTCATCCTTTATTTCCATTAAAATTAATATGAAAACTTGCTGATTATTAACTTAAAT
>NW_015398609.1:0-1557 GCF_001527695.2 Protobothrops mucrosquamatus
ATAATGATTGATGCATAAGCATTGCTTGATCCAATCAATCTGATCAATTTATAGCAACGTTTCATCTTCATCTTAAATAAATACGATAATGCTATTTTTTAAACGGCTGGTCTTGCTACCTTATTTTAGGACTTTGTTCCTTACAGAAAAACAAATTATAACAATGGAGTCTCCAGGATTTTTTTTCTCTAGGACCCTAAACCCTAACTATTTAGACTTGTTAATGTGGACTAGACTCTTCGTTATCATAAACTGGATGAGAGGAAGCCAAATATTACTGACGTGTATTTCTCAGAATCCCTGACAATTGGCCATTTGAACAAATATAATTTATTGAGATAAGAAAGACGATAGGCTTACCACTCTTATCAGAGGTATTTCCAATATAAAAACATGTAGTGTCACCAACTGTTTCAAAACGCCTGATATTGTTCCATTCTTAAAGCTAACAGAACTGAATCTGTCAGTATCTAGATAGGAAATGGTTTGAAAAGTTCCACACAGCCTCTCAGCGTCCCAGTGATGTATATTTTCTGTCAAGGCATAACGTTTTCACATTTGGAGCAAGTAAAAACAGAATTTGATGGTGGATTATGTCCGTTATTAAAATGTGCCTATTTCTAGAGGATTAAGAAAATAGGGAAACTCTTTTCAAACTGAAAAACACTGCTATTATATCAGCCCAGTCCTTCTTTTCATCAAACTAGATATACCCAATTCCTTCAACTTTTCTTTGTATGTATGGAGAAATGGATGTGTCTTATAGAGAAGAATCAAATTATATATCCTGCAATTTCCCCACCCACATTTTTAGTAACGTTTCAGCACAAGTATTCAACTGGGTAGATAATATTCTATGCAGCATTACATTTTGGACTTCCACTTCTTTGAAAGTGAGATAAGAATTGAAACATGCATTTCTATTCCTAATTGCCTACCACAGCTCAAAGGTTATTAAAGAATAAGCTCCCCACTTTATCTGGAGATGTTGGCATCAAATGTAATATAGGTTATCACCATTACAAGCAAATACAGCTGGTCTATAAAGCACTTTTCTTTTTAGCTCTTCACTGCTGCAGTGAATATAGTGAATTCACTCCTACACATGATCACACTGGAAAAATTCAATTTCTAGCACCCAAAGGACAGATATTGATGGATGCAATTCCACTTGATAGGTCCACAAAAGCCTGGCTCACTTATAAATAAGGTAGCATATTCTCATAAAAATACGTCTATACTCCTCGGATTGAGGACAAAGCCATAATTATGGAATTTGAGGAAAGGGGAGCTAAGTTACACAAGACATACAGAAATCCCATTGTCTGCATCTGACTGGAGTTTATTACTGAATTTTTCCCCCAGGCCTCGCGTTGAATGACAGCATGGTTTGTAAATGTATTGTGCACCAGGTGAGTCATTTTTCTGAACATCATTTCTGAATAGAGAGATGAGTTAAAGTTGCCTCCCATCATCTTTGATTTGCTTGTGTGTGTTGAACACTATTGCATTTCCTGGTAAACACATAGCAGTAGGGATACAATTATTTTGCTCATC
>NW_015398609.1:3281-6893 GCF_001527695.2 Protobothrops mucrosquamatus
GGCCTAGGGTAATTTTTAAGAGGGGTTTTTAGAGGAGTTTTTAATTATATTTTAAATTAGACAAGTTAAATATTTCATTTTAATTAATTTTAAATTTTGTGTTGTTATTGGTGTTTTTAATTGATTGTCAGCCGCCCTGAGTCCGCAAGGAGAAGGGCGGGATATAAATTCGAACAATAAATAAATAAATAAATAAACAATGGCTAACTGGCAAGTATGAACATTCTCACTACAAGTGATGAATAAAAGAAGAAGCCAAGAGCATTTGGCAACTAGCTTGCAATTCCAACTGGCTGCATCATCCCACAATTTTGTGATTGCCATTCGCAACCTTCTCTTCTGGCTTCCGTAGAAAGTCAACAGCAAGGAAGATTGCAAGTTGTTTGTAAGTCTCCCCACCCATGCACCTTCTCCCTCGCCTTTATTTGTCATCCCCATTTCTTGTCCCAAAGGTGCTTTTTCAAGAGGCAGCTTGATGTCCTTTTTTTTTTTTGAAGATGTTTTCTTCTGAAGAACTGAAGAAGCTTCTTGGATGAGAAGCAAAGTGTCTTCAAAGAAAAACAGAGAAAGTCCAGTTGCCTCTTGAAAAAGCACCTCTGGAACAACCATGACCTGGATGACGGAGAATCTCCTAGACTTCCCCATCTCTTACAATCCACATCAACGTCCAAGAAAAAACAATATGAACTTTGCTTTGTTGCTTCACTTATTTAGAGGATGCAAATAAAAAGGTTTAGCAGTAAAGAAAGCACCATGTCCAAGAGACTCTGTGGTTCAGAGTATACCACCTCAAAGGTGGTACCAACTTTTGCCAAGGACTTCAGACATTGATTCTAACTCTGCTTTACATTGCAGTGGAAATTTCCTTTTCTTTCCCCTCTATTGCTCCTCAATTATATTTTCTGCACCCAGCCTCTATTTGTAGCATCAGACAAATCAATTTCTCCCTAGAGCCCATTCATTTTTCCAAGTATTCATCCATAAATTGTTTGTAAGAGGAAGTTTGATAATATGCAAATGCACTTGATTTTAATCATTCCATTAAAACATTGTTGATTAATTGCCTAAAATTAAAAATTGAAATGGCTGAGAACCCTACTTTTAATGTAAGTATAAATACTTGTTCCCTGCAAATAGCTGAACTGTTAATAAATTGGGCTGTTTCACAGATTTCCGTACAGCAGACATGAAAATGTATGTTCTCTATTTAAAAGAGGAAATGGAGCGTATATCTAACATTTCAGACACACAGTTTTTATGCACCATAAAACTATTCTTCCAATTAATGTTCTAAGGGAAAAAAGTTAATTGATGCTTGTTTCTATTCCCCTGTGAATTCCCATTATCATAGAACTGGTGACTGCAGACCATAAGGCTTCTTTCAGAAAGACTTCGGCCTAATAAGCAAATTTTTTTTTTAAATAATTGTCTTTTCATGTACAGATGCAAGATTATATATTTTTCAGGCCACAATGTTAAAGAAGCAAAGGAAGAGGAACAAGATGTAACATCACAAAGAAAAATCATAGGGGTTCAACCAAATAGACTTGATGGTCCAAATTTCCATGTCCTATACAGGTAGCCACCAATTGAGATGGCAATTGAGACTGGAATTTCTGTCACTAAGTCTCAGGTGTTGTTGTAAATAGCAGTAGCAATAGCACTTAGACTTATATACCACTTCACAGTGCTTCACAGCCCTCTCTAAGCGGTCTACAGAGTCAGCGTTTTGCTCCCAACAATCTTGGTCCTCATTTTACCGACGACGGAAGGATGGCAGGCTGAGTCAACCTTAAGCCCCATCAGGATCGAACCCCTGGCAGTGAGCAGTGAGTTAGCCTGTAATACTGCATTCTAACCACTGGGACACCACGTTAACCAAATTCCATACTTGTTAAGTGAGAAACTTCCCATAACCAAAGTCAGTGGGGAGGCTGACAGGAAGTTGCAAGTCCTGGGCTGGCAGGTAAATAAGTAACTGTTTCCAGATGCGGGAGGGAATGAAGGGGTTTGTGAGGGGATGAGGGGATGCATGAGGAATGCAGAAGGGTTGAGGTATGTAAGAGAACGTGTGACAGAGGTGAGGCAAGGGTTGAGGAGGGTGCATGAGGTTCCCAAGTGGCTGGCATAGCATGAGCATAGAGAGGAGGATGCACAGGTGTGGAGATTTACCCAAACAATTTAAGAATCTCCATAGACAGATAGTATATGTGGCTGACACCAGTCGATACTGACTTTTTGGCTCATTTTATCCACCCACCTACACCCTTCACACACAAAGACATAAAAGGTTCAAATCTTCTTCCACTTACTTTCCCTTCCTGTCATATAGAACAGGCTATTTGTTCCCCTCTTTTGAATGAGGTGGTTTATTTCTGTCTTTTGTTTTTGCAGGGATCAGATTTGCTTTCATCTTGAACTTAGTCTTTCACTGTTATAGAAACAAAACGATTAACTTATGCTACTATCTATCCATGTGTATTGGAGATGACTCATGAGCGACCAGATAATCCATAAAAGAAAATTGCCATATTTTTCTCTGTTCGTGGCATTAAGTTGAGAAATAAGAGTCCAAAGGTGCTGTCCCAACGATGCTTTTCAAAAGGAAACTGGAGTTCTGATAAGTGAATGACAGATCATCCTGGAGAAAGCCTGTATAATAGGGTCATCCCAAAGATGCTTTTCAAAAGATAACTGGACTTTCTTGGGTTGTTTTTTTTTCTCCCTTGAAAAAGTTTCACTTCTCATCTAAGAACTGAAGAATTAAAGAGCTGAAGAAGTTTCTTGGATGAGAAGGGAAATATTTTCAACCTCCCCCCCCAAAAAAAAAAACCAGGGAAGTCCACTTACGTTTTGAAAAAGCACCTTTGGGATGACCACATTATACAGGTTTTTCTATGTCATTTACTTATCAGAAGTTTTGGACTTCTTATGAATATCCCTTCTCCCAATTCAAATCTGCTTGATTGGGTCAACTCTAACAGTTCTAGCTTTCATGGCTTCTCACCGAAGTTCTTTTCAAGTAACCAGTGAATTCTTTAAAAAGAAATGTGGGATCACCACCCATTCTCCTTCCCACTTGTACAAAATATCAATATAAATAAATATGCAAATTACACAATCGATGTTTCTGTCTTATTTTCTACGCGGAATATCATTTGAAAGATGAATGTTGAGAGTTGAGGGTCCCATTCATTTTTTTTTTAGTGTAAGTTTCCTATATGAGGCACAATTTTTCCTTTTCTTCCGTTGTGCGGACATGCTGAAACTGGGCACAAGGATTTCCCGTTGCACATGGTCAGTGTAGCTTTCTTACAGAAGAGAACCATTTTCATGTGCAATGAATCTGTGATCACAGCTGGAGCCTTTGGATTGCAGCCATTTTATAAAACAGATTTTCAAGAGCCATCAGCTTTTTTAATTCAACTCATTAGTTATTGATATTATTCAGTACTTATGGAAGATGAATAAATCAATCATTGTGTTGCCTCCTAATTCTGTAGCCACACTTCTCTCAAAAGGCACATCATTAGATCAAAAATGTTTAGTGAAATGCATACATGAAACTGGTATTTAGAGTTTCAATGCAGACAGTAATTAGTGTACTCCTTG
>NW_015398609.1:13176-15430 GCF_001527695.2 Protobothrops mucrosquamatus
CCCAATTCCAGGAACCGTTCCTTATATTGGACATCAACACAACCGTTCCCTATATCTTTGGTTATTTGTATAATTGAACTAAATAACATCAAACCCTCACTTCAAGCTAGACCATCAGAGTAATCGGCCTTGAGGCAGAGTCTCAACTTGGCAAACTGAGACACTGATTGAAGTAGACAGGTCTGATCAGCTTTTGTATCGCAGGAGATGGTCTGTCACACACAGAAATCCTTTAGCCCTCACAGTGAGTCATAATTTCAAGAAGGACAAACCTTATCCATGCAATGAAAAGGCTGACAAACACACCATAGTCAAAATGACCAACAACAGATAGAGACAATGTGTTTTGTACCACAGCAGAACTCCGGAAGTTTGTTTTAAAGTTGAACATGCCAAATGGCTGTTTTTGAGCTCGTCACATTTTGCACACTCCTTCTGCTTCTGCTGGCAAATCATATTTTATTCATGTGAAGAGGGATAAATGAATGGTCAAACCAAACCAGTTTTCCATAGGAGCTTTCCATACCAGTGGAAAAAATTCTTCTTTAAAAAGAAGAAGAAGAAGAATTTAAATTATGGAAACATGCTTTCTTCAAAGCAATTCTAAGCATACACGACATTTGAGTCGTAGATTATTTAAGAAATCTGAATTTTATTGAACCATCTTTAAAAATTACTGCATAATACACAGCATACACATTTAAAAGATCTTCCCCACATTACTTGGTCTCTAGGGTAAAAAAAAGAAAAAGAAAAAAGGTTGGGCTAAACATTTAAAGAGATTTTTATTTTTCACAAATTCTCTTTCATCTTTGCTCACATCGCCTGACTCATTTTCAGAGAGAATTTGGCTTAGCTATAAATTAATAGGTGTTTGATTGAAATCAATGACTCACTCACACTTAATTTATTGAGACAAAGCTTAGGCTGAATAAACCTTTTGGTTATTGTTTTCCTAAAGCAACTCTGTTTTAATTTGCATGCATTAATGCTCCTAAAATAAAAACAGAGAAGCTTGGCATTCTTTCCCGACTTCCTTTGTCTTTGAACACAGATTAAATGTATGAAGGTACGGCACATGAAACAACATGTGAAAAATGTATTTGTGTACTATACGGTTGTGAGTGTGTGTGTATAAATAAATAAATTATAAATAAATATGCAGTAGCAGCTGCATTCTTTTCTAGCTCTCCTTGGCAAGTTTCTCAAGCAGCTGTGCTAGCAATTGTGAGAGGCTGCATTATTTGAAGGCTCCTGGAAGGCTTTCAGAGTTGCCTCATTATTTTCTTTGTGATTTAGAAAATCTGCAGATTTTATGAATGAATTCACACCCAAATCCCACGAGACATCTCCAAAAGAGGAGATGGACTCTTTGTGGTGAAGGTGGTTATTGTAGAAACAAACAATAACCAGGCTAGGCTGGCTGAATGGCGGTTTTCAACAGAAAGGTCTTTTCAGCAAATGAATAGGATTTCTTTCTTGCTCCTAGCTGGCTAACGTTCACTGGGGGGGGGGGGGACAGGCTCTTACCTGTCATAGACCCCTATGAGTTTACACTACAGGAATAAATATTTATTAAACTCCCAGACTACTTTCTGATTAGGTCAACAGGATGCAGCAGAATAAACATGGGCCCAAAATGTCTGCCCACCCACATGCCTCCAGTCAAAATTAATGCCGTTTCACTTCAGCTATAACTTCACTTCAAATATTATCCAGAACAAACAAAAAATGAGTGAAAATTTTTAAAATTGGTTAATGGTATCCATGTAAACATAGCCTTCACCACTTTGCATTTTTTAGATCAGGGGTGTCAAACTGCCGGCCCGCGTGCCGGATGCGTCATGCCGAAACCGCGCCCACCCCGTTGCCGGCAATGGGGAAAAAAGTCACGATATGTCGCGACACGTCACGTGACGTTGCGAGTTTGACACCCCTGTTTTAGATCTCAGATTTCAATAACTACTGAATATTGACTCCCCGTCTTTTGATTTTTTTTTTTTAAGACAAAATATGCAGTTGAGTTCTTGAAAGCGTCCATTCTATCATCTGTATATTCTTTTCTTCTCCATAGTTTCTTGTCTACCAAAATTAGACAGAAAAAAAAAACCTAGGAGTGGAAACACAAAATATTAAAATTGACCCAGCTGACCTCCTCAGACATATTCAATTTCCTTTTTATCAATTTCCCATTAATTATTAATTCCTCCTTAATTCCTAGTCTTTAATCATCCTTGTTGCCCTTCCTGGTCCC
>NW_015398610.1:0-1747 GCF_001527695.2 Protobothrops mucrosquamatus
TTTTTTTCCCCGCCAAGTATTTTTATTAGTTTTTCAAAGTATAAAATACAGAAATACAAAGAAAAATGAAAATAATGGGAGAATAGGGAAGGAAAAGGGGAAGAGGAAAAAATGCAGGGGAGAAGAAAAAGAAAAACATTGACTTCAGACTCCTTTTGGCTCAGTAGAATAAGGTAATAACATACAATCTTTTTACCTTGACATGATAATATGCAACATACTAGCCATTTCTGTAACAATAAACCTATCTAATGAGCAAAACCCAAAATCAAAATTTCAAGAAGAGCAACTAAGATGATTAGGGGACTGGAGGCTAAAACATATAAGGAATGGTTGCTGGAATTGGGTATGTCTAGTTTAATGAAGAGAAGGACGAGGGGGGACATGATAGCAGTGTTCCAATATCTCAGGGGCTGCCACAAAGAAGAGGGAGTCAAGCTATTCTCCAAAAGCATCTGAAGGCAGGACAAGAAGCAACGGGTGGAAACTAACGAAGGAGAGAAGCAACCTAGAACTAAGGAGAAACTTCCTGACAGTTAGAACAATTAACCAGTGGAACAACCTGCCTCCAGAAGCAGTGAATGCTCCAATACTGGAAGTTTTTAAGAAGAGACTGGACAGCCATTTATCCGAAATGGTATAGGGTTTCCTGCCTGAGCAGGGGATTGGGCTAGATGACCTCCAAGGTCCCTTCCAACTTTACTATTATTATTATTATTATTATTATTATTATTATTATTATTATTATTATTATTATTATTATTATTAATTTTTCCTCTCCCTCTCTCCCTCCCCTCCTCTTCCTCCTCCTCCTCCTCCCCCTCCTCCTCCTCCTCCTCCTCCTTCTTCTTCTCTCTCTCTCGGATATAAACAGAGGGTGATACACAAATGGAGATGAGGAGCAAGGTGCAAGAGAGCCCCCCCCCGAATTAGTGCAAAAAAAAAAGGTGGTGCAAAAGTGATGCCCAGTGCTTTGGCATTGAGCAGTATTGCATGGAGGCAGAATAACAGAGTTGGAAGGCTTGGATGTCCTCTAGTCCAACTCAGACAGGAAACCCTGTATGCCATTTCAGAGAAAATAGTTATCCAATCTCTTCATAACAACCTCCAGTGTTGGAGCACCCACAATCAGTTCCACTGATTAATTGTTCTCACTGTCAGAAAATTTCTCCTTGGTTCTAGGTGGATTCCGTCCTTGATTAGTTTCCAGGTAGCTGGCAGCAAGGGATAGGTGGGCAGCCAAAAGATGGGTCGGAGATAGACAAGTGGGGGGAGTTGAAGAGGAGGAAGTGGAGGCAGTTCCTTATCTTATCTAGGGTTGGGCTGGAAGAGGCCAAGCCAGGAATGACTTAGATCCGGGTGGCTCCTTGCCTAATGCCCAGTGGGATTCGATTTACAATTACCATCATTAACTGAGGACTACCTTCTAAGAAATGAAAGCAAAAAGCAGCACTCTTGCCTTTCCTCTCTTTCCTTTTCCATGAAACACCCTAAACTACTTCATGAGCCACTTCACACACACACAAATAAATCCATTTATTTCATTTCATTTTCATTTTATTCAATTTGTATCCCGCCCTTCTCCCGGAGGACTCAGGGCGGCTCACAACATTTTTTAAAACAAAAACAATCCCACAATCCCCGCCGAATAAAACCAATTAAAACCCAAATATTTTAAGTTGTGACATTTAAAATTTTCTAAAAATGAACCCGATTTAAAATCCACCCTAGGCCAGGCCCGCTTGCT
>NW_015398610.1:4028-6893 GCF_001527695.2 Protobothrops mucrosquamatus
ATTCAGCCTACCCAAGACCCTGTCCACGTCCTCGGGAGCAACAGAGTCAAACTCCTCCCATACAACCGTCTCAAGACCTGCTTCCGTCTCCTCCCCCTGGGCCAACCAGTCGGTATCCAAGCCTTCTCGGATCCGCGCGACTTTGTCATGCAGATATTGAGCAAAATCCTCGGCCCTCCCCTCCAGGGGATCCCCCCCCCTCAGTTGAAGGAGGGAGCGGGTCACCCTGAAGAGGGCGGCCGGGCGGTTATCTGATGATGCAATGAGTGAGGAATAGTAGTTAGTCCTAGCCACCCTCATCGCCACTAGGTAGGATCTAACATGCCTCCTTACCTGTGTTCGATCGGATTCGGTTCGGCTGGCCCTCCAACTGCTCTCTAGGCGTCTTTTCCGACGTTTCATCTCCCTCAGCTCCCTCAGCCCCCCGTTATGCATCAGCCCCTATCGTTGCATTGAGAATTTCATATCGGAATAGGTGGAGCAGCATCCTTTGCAAAATGAATATTGTAGGCAGACTGCCCACCCACTCTGTGGAACGCTGCAACAAGCAATGTACACTTAAGAATGTTGCAGCTGACTGGGGGGAGAGGGGGGTGGAAACAGGCCTTCCCAAGATATGGAGAATTTGCACTTTGATTCTGAGAAGGTGGGATGCTGTTATCCAAAACGGCAGGCTCAGCCACCTACCGGGTATAGCATAGAATTATCCCTGTAAGTAGTGTAAATAAAAAAGCAGAGTTCGTTCCGAGCAAAGAACTACACAGGAGTATGATTCTACCCTTGAGTAAGGATTTTGCAAAAGCCCGACTCAGACATTTAGCCTCTGGCCCTGCTATAGTTATCCTTATTTTCTGAAAGCTGGGCTCTCCTCTGATCCTGAACTCTGCCACTGGACTCTGACTTTGTTGGATGGTTCATCTCCTGCTTGTATGACCCTCAGTCTGGCTCCTGACCCTGCTCTGAGTTGCAATTTTTCTGCATGATTGACTTGGATGTAGGAGTGCTTGCTCTACAGTCTAGTCATGCTCCAGGCAGGACAAGTGCAGACCCCTTCTTCTGCAAACTTTGCAGATGGTGTGAATTTCCTGGGCATAATACATTGTCCTTACTCTCAGCCTAGATATTATCATCTCACAGCTCTTCTTGCTAGAAAAGTGTTGCATTTATGCTCTTAGAATACCTAACAGTTGCTGGGAAACAGATTTTCTTGTGTCAACCATTTTAACCATCATTTATATTTACTCTGTGAATTTCTATGATGAACTGACCATCCAGTTAGTGATCCTAACATCAAAACACGTACATTATAAGCCTTCTTCAGCTGATTTCTACCATGTGTACCACTTGGGGCACGTTACCTCTTAAAAGACATTCTATATTTATTCCCTATTGTCTCCCAAAATGGATATCTCTGAAAGAAAATTCATGGAAGGAATACTGGGATGTGGGGGGTAGAATGGGAGAATTATGCATCTCCTAGACTCCTGATCAAACTCTGTAAATTGTACTGTGATACCTAAAAACTGGAACCATCCCTGGACAGTTTTGCAAGCATTATATAGAAATTATGCATCCCAGTGCTCAAGCAAATGACTTTTATTTTAAATAACTTCTGCTAATTATACCAAGCAAGGTGAATACTTGGTTACTCTCATCTTCCTGCAGTTATAAGTGAACAGACGTATTACTTCTGGATAAACAACCATTGAGATAATAAATTTGGTTTTCCTGAACAAAGGACTATATTAGTTACGAAATCTCCCATGTTATGATAGCAGGAAAGCGATGTAAAAAGGAAATAATAGTTATACTGTAGAATAAAGAAATATCATTCTACTTGGGTTTGTTCATGTGTGTGGGCCTATAAGTCAGAGTTGAGTCCTGGGGACTGCCTGTACAAATCCCTGCCATTCAATTGGCAAGATTTCAGAAGTGAGTTGCCATTGCCTGCTTCCTAGGACTAAAAGAAAGCGGTTGGTCCAAGGTCAACCAGTTGGCTTCACGCTAAGGCAGGTTTCTAGTCTGATGCTTAACCACTACACCAAACTGATTCTCTTCATTTGGAATTGTATAATGTGAATTTGTGTCTTGAGGTCTGCAACCTAGAAAGTATAGAATATAAATTATTATTGTGATCAAAATAAAATGAAAAGGATGTTGAGAAACTGAAGGTGTGTCATTTTCTGGTCCAACACACCCTTAGTCCTGAGATAAGTAATAGCTTACCATTAATGCTTAGCTATTATACTTTTGCCACATTATCCCTCCTATAGTACCATTCAGAATAAGTTTATGTTGAGAGAGGTTTGCTGATCCAAAATCTCCCAGTGAAGTACAAAGACTTAAGGGAGGTGCTACTCCAGCCATTTTCCTGCTGAAAAAGATTTAGAAGTCTTTCATCAACTAATACAGGGTTCTCCAAACTTGGCAATTTTAAGACTTGTGGACTTCAATTCCCAGAATTCCCCAGCCAGCATGGCCCAGACCCCTGAACTAATGGGATGTTTGCATACAATATTTACCTGTAGTTAAGTAAACCATTGTTTATTCCCTTAACCCTGTTTCCTGAGTTCTGAACAAGAAAGTCTGAGTTCACACCTTCTAGACCAGGGGTAGTCAACCTTGGCTCTTTTATGACTCGTGGACTTCAACTCCCAGAATTCCTAAGCCAGCATGGCTGGCTCAGGAATTCTGGGAGTTGAAGTCCACGAGTCATAAAAGAGCCAAGGTTGACTACCCCTGTTCTAGACTAAATCATGCTAAGCAACTTCAATAGGTCATTCAAACACAGCTGTGGTGCTGCAAAGCATCTCTAAGCATGCATAAATTGCATTTGTTTACTGTAGAATAACCAGCCATCTTTTT
>NW_015398611.1:0-2449 GCF_001527695.2 Protobothrops mucrosquamatus
CCACAAAGGAGACAAAACACAAACTTTTCACAGAATCATGAAGTTGGGAGGTGCCACTTGGACAATTGAAGTTTATTAACATTTTGGATTGACTGAGAACACGGTAGTTGTTCATGAAGGAAATTAATCCTCCAAAATACAACTTGCCTAATAATTGTGCACACAGTGTAAACATTCCTGGTTCCTTCAATCTGATTGGCGTGGACCCTGTTTTGCCTTCTGTTTTGCCTTTTTTAAAGACCAGAAGTGCCAGCTTAAAGACCTACATTTTCTATCAGGAATTTGTCAAATAAATTTTCATTTAATTTTAAGACTGATCTATATGCTGCTATGTTTTCATATTACAGTAAAAAATTTGCATTCTTAGTTTAATTTTTTAAGGTCTATATATGTCACCTTAAAGCCTATTTTAATTGAAAAGCTAACTTTTGCATTTTGTGTATAAAAAAACTGAGTGCTTGGCTAACAATGATAAATAAATAAAAATATGATGAAAAAAATAAAGGTATATAATTCTTCTGCAGGATTATCCATATCAATTTATATTAGGACCAAAAGAAAAAGAGCACAGTAATTCCAAAACTGTTACATGAGCTTCTGTACAAAATTGTATTTTTCTAGTAGGAATCTTTCAAATGTAATTTCTTTCAATTATAAGACTAAGAAAGCAAGGTACAATAAGCTGTTATTCATAGGTAAGAAGAATATTAGCAACTGACATACATTATCAGGAAAGAGATGTAGCCTTTGCATCATAGTTCTTCTGTGAAGATTCTTTGGGAGCATTCCATAAATGGCCAGTTTTACAATCTGGAAAATAAGTATTATACATTATGCATACAATTTTATATACAATGCAATGCAGTTTGACACAAAGTAAGAACATTACTAAAAATTATGCAATAAACACAAGCATAATAAAAAGAAGAACTCTCCTTATGTTGCTTACAGGTGCAAGCATGGAGGGTTTTTCTTACATAAAAGTTGCTTTATACTCAATCAGATTAATGACACCCCCCCTTTAGCTCAGTATTGTGTACACATCAACTTTCCCCGATACTGGTAAATTCCAGAAGGACAGACAGAGTTCGACTTCCAGAATTCTCCAGCCATCATGAACTATGCAAAGAATTTAGGGGATTGAAATCCACACAACTGGAAGATTATGGATGGAGAAAACTAGAATAGAAATGGGCTAATAAGAAAAGACAGGCAACAGTAACTGAAAAAACAGTTCTTTGGATGCTCAATAGGACACATACAATTTCTACTGGAACTGAATACATAAGAGAGAAGAAGGAAGAGGGAGGAGGAAGAGGAGGAGAAGAGGAAGAGGAGATATTTGAAGCGAAGTGAATTGTATACTGTATGGATCAATCATTTTACAGTATATGTTTATCATTAGCATTTCAAAGTAAGTCCATCACAGTCCAAAATGTATGAAAGGTTCTATATTGGGATAGATCTGTTAGCCCACACAAGTGTGTATCAATATGGAATTTAATTTCATGTAACTATTTAAGATAAGAAAGCATATGAAGAACTTTCTTTGCAGAAAACCTTTAGATGGAATTCTGAAACACCAGAATTCAACTAAAATAATGAAAAACTGTCAGAGGCAAAAGTTTTAAACGTTGAGGCCAAAGGGAGATAAAACTAAATGGCAATTTAAAAAATGAAGTGGATCCTTTAAAAAATTACACTCAATTTAAATGTGTATTCCCCGATTTTAAGTGCATTAACATGTAGAGCAGAGACATAAAGATGCCACAAAATAGATACCACTAATTCTTTCCAGTCTTCTTTATTATAACTTTATTATCATATAACTATTATAACTGAAGCTATTAGCTTCTCAAAGGAGAGCTGCTTAAAATAAACTGCAAACATCAAAATGGCGCTCTGAACTGCCCCTTATAATATCCATAAAATTGTCAAGTTAAAAACAAAAATTATTTTTATACCTTCTAAAAAAGTCTCACACATCCAGTTTATTTATCCAGACTAGGGAAAGCATGCTGAGCATTATATCTGAAATTCTTTTCTACTTGATCCTTATTTTGCTAGTTTCTCTCTTCCCCCACCCCCAAATCAAGTTTATTCCAGTTCTGTTCAATCCACAGAGATATTCTGATGGATAGACAGCATCCCAAGCTCCTTTACAAAATGCCCCTCTCTTTCACTGGCTTGGAAAAAGTTCAACCATTCCATTCCAATGCACTGGAACTCTTATGGAGTTAATGGGAATGCTTCAGTGCTTAACCTTTGGTAACTGGATGAAGATGTCATGTAGAAAAACGAAAATAAGTAGTCCACAACCAAAACAGATAGAGAGGGTACTAAAATTAAAAGCTTTTATCATGGTTCTCACTGTCATCATCACCATAATTATCTGCAGACAAAACCTTAGGACCTAACTCCAAACCACAAAGCTAATAGAAAAATTATA
>NW_015398611.1:10154-11288 GCF_001527695.2 Protobothrops mucrosquamatus
TCCCATCGGCCTGTACGCTCCCACAGGGTGGGTCTCCTCAGGGTGCCGTCGGCCAGACAGTGCCGGCTGGCGACCCCAAGGGGGAGGGCCTTCTCTGTGGGAGCTCCCACCCTCTGGAATGAACTACCCCCAGAGATCAGGGTGATCCCTGATCTCCCTTCCTTCCGCCGCGCCCTTAAGACATGGTTATTCCAACTTGTAGGACTGGCCTAGGGGAAAATTTTTAATGGGGGTTTTAAAGTAATTTTTAACTACTAGACCAATTATTAATATTTGTTTTTAATTATGTTTTTAATTTGTAGTTTTTTGTGATTAGTATTTTATGTGGTTGTTAGCTGCCCTGAGTCCGCAAGGAGAAGGGCGGGATATAAATCAAATTAATAAATAAATAAATAAATAAAAATAAATCAGTGGCCTTTAAGTAGTATTGCAGTAATAATAGTAATAATATTAATTTATTAAATTTATAAGCTGTCTCCCAATGACTCTGGAGTCTGCAGCAAGAACAGCAATGATCTGGAAACCTCTAAAGGACTAACAAAATCCTCACACCATCCATCTTTCCTAGATTCGGTATATATAAAAGCTCAGCCATTGGCTAGTTGTTAATAATAATAATAATAATAATAATAATAATAATAATAACAATAATAATAATAAAAAATAAAAATAATAATAATAAAAAACATTTATTTGTTGCATCATCCTCATTAATTTACATTTATTTGTTGCTTCCAAAGTCATGAGCCACTTATTCCAGCTACCAAGTCAGAGTCCAGCTGCGGGGTTTCATTGCTTCATGCCAGTGTTTCTCAACCTCAGGTTTTAAGAGATGCGGACTTCAACTCCCAGAATTCCCCAGCCAGCCATGTTATTTGGGGAACTCTGGGAATTGGAGTCCACTCCTTTTAGAGTGGTTAAGGTTGAGAAAACAGCACTTTAAGCCACCTAAAAACTCCCTCCGGACCCTCACGTGTCTGGAAACCATCCGGCCACCCATTACTCTTTACCCCTAGACCCGTAAGCGAGAGGCCCAAAGCTCTAAGGCAGTGTTTCTCAACCTTGACAATTTTAAGGCATGTGGACTTCAACTCCCAGAATTCCACAGCCAGCAATGCTGGCTGTGGAATTCTG
>NW_015398611.1:12343-17046 GCF_001527695.2 Protobothrops mucrosquamatus
GCCGAGGCGTAGCTGGCAAGCGGCAGAGACGGAGCAGGCCGACCACCAGCTGGCCCAGCCCAAGGGAGGTAAGGCACCCGCCGGAAAAGGGGAAAAAAATGGCGGACAAAAAAATGGCGGACAGCCTTGCTTGGCGACCCCCATGAAATGGTCGATCGACCCCAAATGGGGTCCCGACCCACAGGTTGAGAACCACTGGCTTAGAGGATGGATTAGTGCTGCTACCTAGCGGGCCTGTGGGATTGGTAGGGCAGCCTCTGTCCTTTTCCCGTTCGATTTCTGCTGTCTGTTTATGAGAGCCTTCCCACTAGGCTGCCTTCCTAGATGTCTTGGGTTATTGCAGGATAACCTAGAATGCCAGGTTATCCCCCCTCCAACCATAAAACTGGAAAAATAAGTGTATAATCTTTCACTGAGCAGAGAGAATTTTTTTAAATTTGTTTTTTAAAAAGTACCTTTGGGTACTTCTGTATTGCAAGTACCAGTGGGTAATTATCAAGGGATGTTTGGAATAATGATTTGTGCTGCCTACGGAATTTGAAATACCCCTCCCCCCCAAAAAAAAATGTTGATAGGATTAATTATTTGATAGTTAAGAGATCAGGTTCTTTTTTTCTCCCTACTTGGCTTTTTCCCCCTGTTTAAACCACTAGTCCTGTTCCTACTTCATGGTAAACTAAGTTATGGGATGTGTGATGGGGGGGGGGGGGAGAGATGGTTGTTTTAAGGAAACCTATTTTAAAAGTGTATTGACTTAGTCAGCTAATGCTTCTTTTAATGCAAAGCAGACTCCGGTTAAACTAATGTAGCCCCATCAATCTTCTAGGGAGATCTGAGTCCTGACAAACTTATTTTATGTACTTTGTTCTCCAAGATAGTAGTCTTGACAGTGGGATGCATACACTGAGCAGGATTGCCAGTAGGGTTTCTCAGAAAACCCCCAAGTTCTTGCACTCAAACCCAGAGTCTACACAAACACAGATGCAAAAAAAAAAACCCCACCAAGTTTTAAACTAATTCATTTTTACCTACTTGCTAGAGTTGCCAGTGGAGTTTGTAAAATGAGATTTCGTACTTGGATAAATGGACTACGCAGCTTTGTTTTTGTGATTTTTCAATAAACTCAATTATGTTTTCCAGGTTTGACGGCTGAAAATATTTATAACTTGCTGGAAATAAATTGCAATCCCTCTCAAAAGGCAACATTTGAAACTTTCCCAGGTAAGGCGAAGCTCTTCTACAGCAAAGTACATTCTGCCTAGCACAGTGGGTGAACTCAAACTGCTGAGGACATAGAAGGAGTGAATGTCTGTAAACTTTGCTGCTTTTGAACTTGTTGAAATATATCATCGTTTGCTATAGAGGGCAAAGGAGAGGAACAATAAAGAAATATGCTTGGAAGAATCACAAAGTGTCTTTCTTGGTTTTTGGAGCCTGACAGCAATCTTGCTAAACTAAAGCAAACTTGCATAAAGAACTATTAGGGAGGAGCTGACTTCACCCTTTCTCTCTCACACAAACTATCTCTAGCTCCTTTGGAATTCAGCCCCCTCCCTCCTGGGAGTCATAAGTAGCTTAATAAATAAAACCACTAGCTTTCTCCCTACAATGCAGGCAAATGTATTTGTGACATACAATACATTTAAAAAAAAAATCAAACACTGACAGAAAAACAACCAGCTAACTTTTTCGTGAGTGATGGGGAGGAAAGAAAGCACAGTTAATTACTGCATTTATCCGAAATAGCACTTTGGCTTTGCTACCGCTATATTGGTTTTTACGTTTCTAGAGAAAGGATTGCTTTATTTCCTTGTATGCTATTTTAATTCTTAAGAGCTATTGGAATCGTGGCATTTCATGTAGCGCGTTTTCCTGGACAAAATGAGGCTTGTATTTTAAACTTTCTAAAATTCATTGTAACGTGTATATTACTTCTCCTTTTAGCATGTTCTCTTACTGGCATTCCATATGTGAAAGAATGGTATTTTGCAGTTCAGTCAATATGTGGATTTTCCCAGGTGAGTCACTGGAAACATATAATTACCCCAAATATTAGTTCCAGTTTTTTCAACCCTTATAGAATTTTCTTTTAATTGAATAGTTTTGTAGTACCGACTGGGAGGACATCAGTTTTGATGAAGAGACAGAACAAAACAAAAGCTCTGTTCGAAGAAATATTAAAGAATATCTTGCTGATCAAAATGTTGAGGAAGAAGATAATAGTTGGGAATCAGTATCACTCATTGAGTAAGTTGATCTATTTTGTATGTTGGAAAATATATCAGAATACAGTTTCTGAACTTTGGAATGGTCTTTGAATATATAGGGGAAAGTAAGCATTCTTACTAGGAGTAGCAGCAGAACAGCTGATTTAGCAAGAAATTGTTGATGCTGATAAATTCATTAACTAAAACTTTGATGGCATGCATTTCATTTGAAGTAAATCATTTTTTCTCTTTTTCCATATTTAAATACAGCGCTTCATAATTTTGATACTTGTATTGGATAAAGCATATTATTCTTGAATGAGAATAATTTTTTTATATTTTTCATTCTTATATTTCAGTCTATATGAAGAATCTGCGGAGAGCATACATCTTTTAGCAGATAAACTTCCTGCTCCTGGTAATACCATAGAAACAAAGTATCTTTGTGACAAAATCATTTTGCTTCTCAAAGTACCTTTGAGGCAGTTAGTCTGTCTTCTGCTAATAATAATAATAATAATAATAATAATAATAATAATAATAATAATAATAATAATAATAATAATAAAGTTAGAAGGGACCTTGGAGGTCATCGAGTCCAACCCCCTGCTCAGGCAGGAACCCTACACCATTTCAGACAAATGGCTGTCCAGTCTCTTCTTAAAAACTTCCAGTGTTGGAGCATTCACCGCTTCTGGAGGCAGGTTGTTCCACTGGTTAATTGTTCTAACTGTCAGGAAGTTTCTCCTTAGTTCTAAGTTGCTTCTCCAACGGGTGGAAACTTGATCAGTTTCCACCCGTTGCTTCTTGTCCTGCCTTCAGGCGCTTTGGGAAATAGCTTGACTCCCTCTTCTTTGTGGCAACCCCTGAGATATTGGAATATTGCTATCATGTCCCCCCTTGTCCTTCATTAAACTAGACATACCCAATTCCAGCAACCGTTCTTTATATGCTTTAGCCTCCAGTCCCCTGAACATCTTTGTTGCTCTTCTCTGTACTCTTTCTAGAGTCTCAGCATCTTTTTTACATTGTGGTGACCAAAACTGGATGCAGTATTCCATGTGTGGCCTTACTAAGGCATAATAATGCTCTGGTAAATAGCTTAGAACACAAGGACACCTTACAGGCAATTATAAATTATAAAGCGAAAATCTGGAAGGATGGCCTTGCTAGGATAAATTATTTAATAGCATGCCATTTTGCTTAAAATAATCTAAAGGAATAAAAAACACTCCATACCAAAGGCGACAGTATAATTAGCAGTAAAGGAAAGGATTTTGTCTGTGTGGGATTCTTGGTGCTCTCTGAACTTGGTGGTTTTCTTGCTTCTGCAGGAAAAGCAATGGTTGATGTTATTCTCCAGTCTTCAGAAACAGAGGCCCCTCAGTTAAAAGACTGTTTACCTGTCATTGGTGCTTTAAAACACTTAAGGGAATGGCATGCAGCAAAGATCACTATTGTAGCAAACAAAAGCAACACGTGAGTAGTGGCATTTAAATTCTTCAAATAAGAGAATTGAGAAAGGGAGGGTTACTGATGTCGTTTTAGGATAGCACATGTAATCCTTAATGACCAGTCGCCTAGGGACCGTTTGAAGTTATGATGGACCTCAAGAAAAGTACTTACATTTCAGATTCAAAGTTATGATAGCTGCCACCACTCAGCACCACACAATCACATAGCCACATTTTGGTGTCCTAAAGCTGTTGAAGTTCGCAGGACAACTTTGGGCTAATTGTCCATCTCTTTGCCAATCACCCAGCCCAATTTACCTTGCATTGAGAAGGGAGATGCATGCTGCCTTGAAGAAAAGTGAGGTACAAATCTAACAGGGTAAAATAGGTAACGATATGAGTAAGATCCAAATACTTTACAAAATAATAAATGACATTCCGTAGCTGATTTTTGTAATACTGTGGAATCATATTTAGTGTCCTAAAAGTTATACGAAACATTAACCTTGAAAGTTGCAAAGCGAAATGTGCACAACTTAATATCTGCTTTCTTCTTACAGTACTTGGCAAAAATTTGCAGAATATCTTTCTGCTGACATATTAGCTCCTGAAAACTTAACAGACAGCATTGATTCAAGGGAATTGTGGAGAGGAAAGATTCAAATATGGGAACAAAAGGTATTGGTATGAAATTTTCTTGGAAGAATAATGGCACATTAAGTGGCTGAAAAATGCACACTGGATTTATATGTGGGAATCTTTATCCACCTGTTATTTTCATTGAATGCAGGGTATTAGAGAACTCCATGTTGTTATAAGTTTAGTCTTGGGTTCTAGCTGAAAAAACCTTTGCCAGGAGCATGAGGTTCAATCATGGGACTACACTTTTTTTTTATCTTCTCACTCCTGCAGCCAGTTGGACAACTTAAAAAATTCCAGAAATTGAAATAAAGATCACTTTCTCTCAGTAAAAGGCTCAGTAAGATTGAAGAGGCTCAATAAATAACTGCACTGGATAAGAACCCCTTTCATGAATAGAATA
>NW_015398612.1:0-1529 GCF_001527695.2 Protobothrops mucrosquamatus
TGACTTAAGCTGAAAGAGGAGCAAAACAATAGATATAATTGCATTATTTTTGAAAGTGAAGGAGCTTCTAAAAGGCTGGAAGAGGTTTGAGGATTTTCTACGAGTGGAAAGCATTAAATGTGTGGACAGGTTAGAGAAAGCTTTGGGGTGGCCTTTGCGCCACTAATCAGCCACGTAAGTCAAGGAGCAGAAGCTCTTTCCCTGGATAAGTGGGTCTTGCAAAGGCAGGACTCTATTCATATCTATGGACAAGATGCAGTTTATAGGCAGAAGAACCTTATCAAACAGCCTACTTCTTGGTAAGACAGACAGAACTATCACCAGATAATAATAATAATAATAATAATAATAATAATAATAATAACAACAACAACAACAACAACAACAACAACAAAGTTGGAAGGGACCTTGGAGGTCATCGAGTCCAACCCCCCATTCAGACAGGAAACCCTACACCATTTCGGACAAATGGCTGTCCAGTCTCTTCTTAAAAACTTCCAGTGTTGGAGCATTCACCGCTTCTGGAGGCAGGTTGTTCCACTGGTTAATTGTTCTCATTGTCAGGAGGTTTCTCCTTAGTTCTAGGCTGCTTCCCTCCTTGGTTAGTTTCCACCAGTTGCTCCTTGTCCTGCCTTCAGGCGCTTTAGAAAATAGCTTGACTCCCTCTTCTTTGGGGCAGCCCCTGAGATATTGGAACACTGCTATCATGTCCCCCCTCGTCCTTCTCTTCGTTAAACTAGACATACCCAAGTCCAGCAACCGTTCCTTATATGTTTTAGCCTCCAGTCCCGATAATCTTTGTTGCTCTTCTCTGTACTCTTTCTAGAGTCTCAGCATCTTTTTTACATCGTGGTGACCAAAACTGGATGCAGAATTCCAAGTGTGGCCTTACCAAGGCATTGTAAAGTGGTATTAATACTTCACGTGATCTTGATTTTATCCCTCTGAATAGATGGATTCACAACCGGCTGATCGACTGCACTCAGCGGGCAATCATTAATGGCACTACATCCACATGACCAGGGGGGCGTTTTATCAGGTTCGCCTGATCCACCAGTTGCGGCCTTTTCTGGACCGGGACGCCTTGCGCACAGTCACTCATGCTCTCGTCACCTCCCGCCTGGACTACTGTAATGCTCTCTACATGGGGCTCCCTTTGAGGAGCACCCGGAGGCTTCAACTGGTCCAGAATGCGGCCGCGCGGGCGGTGTTGGGAGGGACTTGTCACTCCCATGTAACACCGCTGTTGCGCGAGCTGCACTGGTTGCCAGTGGCCTTCCGGGTGCGCTTTAAGGTGTTAGTTACCACCTTTAAAGCGCTCCATGGCATCGGACCTGGCTATCTCCGAGACCGCCTTCTGCCGCAGATTCTCTCCCATAGACCGGTACGCGCTCACAGAGTGGGTCTCCTCAGGGTGCCGTCGGCCAAGCAGTGTCGGCTGGCGACCCCCAGGGGGAGGGCCTTCTCTGTGGGTGCCCCCGCCCTCTGGAACGAACTACCCCCCCAGATCCGGGTGATTCCGGATCTCC
>NW_015398612.1:4519-6892 GCF_001527695.2 Protobothrops mucrosquamatus
GTCCCTGCCAACTCTGTTATTCTATTCTAAACCTTCTCCCTACTTTTTTAGTCCTAGTTCATCTTCTCATATAAGTAGTAAAAAAATGACAGTAAAGGTTATCATTTCATTTCATTTCTCCTTAAGATAAGCCTTTCAGCTTTTCCACGTAAGGCTGACAAAACTAGGGCTTGCAGAAAGAAAAATCCTTCTGAATGATCATAAACAGATGCAGGCCGGCATCCTTCTGGAGACTTTAATTGAATCCCAAAGGTCTTTCTCCAATTGGGGGCCCCACTGGGCGGCTTCAGGAGATGAAAAGGTGAAGCAAAAAATGCTATCAGCAGCAGAAGCAGCCTCTTTGCCTTTCCCAGCAATCAAGTCAGTCCCCAGAAATGTTGCACTAAACTATACGCTAAAAGGCACCTTCTCAAGTATCTGAGAAACAAGGTCGAACAGCAGTAACCTCCTTTGCGGAGGGAGAATACTCCAGAGAAATTAGAGATAAGATTTCAGCAATGGGCTAGAATAAACCAGCCTTGAGTTCCCTTGGTTAAAGGAACCTTAGATTTTGATTATATAGCAACCTGGACATTAAACAGCACAAGTTACGTCTACAGGCCTGTGATCCTGACAAAAGGCCAACGCCTCTCCATTCTACTGCAGTGTGTATATTGGGAGACAAAAACTATGGACCAATTTGGGATAGTACTTGAAGGATCCTCAACAGACTTTTCCTTTCTTTTTAATCTGGACCTCATGTTGCTATCTTTCTCTGCTTTAACTTTGCCTGAATTTGGGGCAGAATTGTAGAGTAGCTAATCTATTTGAGCTTAGCATGTGGCATAATGTTGGCCCCCGAGATTTGCTCATTTGAACACAGCGTGTTGAATGAAGTAAATCCAGCTAATAGTCGCTTGTCCCAAAGGTGCTTTTTCAAAAGGCAACTGGACCTTTCTATGTTTTTGCTTGAAGACGTATCGCTTCTCATCCAAGAAGCTTCTTCAGCTCTGATTGAATGGTGGAGAATTCCACCAGAACGGAAGAGCAGAAGAAGCTTCTTGGGTGAGAAGCGAAATGTCTTCAAAGAAAAATGAGAAAGTCCAGTTGCCTCTGAAAAAAGCACCTTTGGGACAACCAGGACCTGGATGACTGAGAACCTCCATAGAGTAATAGTGGCTTGTCCAATAAAACAAACCATAGCTTAGTTTTTGCCTTTTTGGTCTTGCCTATCTCATCTTTTGGTGGCTGGATGGAGTCACTAAAGCAGGAGGTGTGAGCTTAAATGTACTCCAGAAGATGGTAGAGGACAGGAAGGCCTGGAGGAACGTTGTCCATGGGGTCGCGATGGGTTGGACATGACTTCACAACTAACAACAACAACAACAATCTCATCTTTGCAATGTTTGTAGGCCAGCAACAAGAAAAGACAGTATCATTTCTTCCTTATGCTTCATTTTGCTTCAGAAGAGGACACGAGGAGAAGCTGGGTCTTCATTACTTTGCATACCATGTGAAAGAGCATTTATATATTAATATTTGTAGTCAAATTATAAAACACCATTTAAATGGCACCACACTTGGATACGCGTATCTGATGTTTTTCTGCCTAGAGTTTGCACCATGATCATACCATGACCAATCAGGGCAATAAATATATAACCTAGGCCATATTAAATTATTCTCCTATTACCTTCAGTATTAGGTATTGTTAAATATTCTTGGAAAAGTTTTTTTAAATTTAAAGTCAAGAGCAGGGAGTTTCTTTTGAGAGAGGTTTAGAACATAGAAGATAATATAACAGTTGGAAAGGACCTTGGAGGTCGTCTAGTCTAACCCACAAGTGGTTGTGCAGTCTCTTCTTAAAAAACCTCCAATGATGGAGCACCCACAATTTCTAGATGCAGGCTGTTCCACTAATTAACTGTTTTCACTGTCAAGTTAATTCTCTTTAATTCTAGGCTGGATCTTACTTTGATGAGCTTCTACCCCTTATTTCATGTCCTGCCTTCAGTTGCTTTGGAGAATAGGTTGACCCTCTCATATTAGAAGACTACTATCATATCACCCCTAGTCCTTCTCTTTGTTAGACTTGACATACCTTCAGTTAATTGCTGGAACCGTTCTTCGTATGTTTTAGCCTCCAGACACCCTAATCATCTTGGTTGCTCTTCTCTCCACTCTTTCTAGAGCATTGGTTCTCAACCTGTGGGTCGGGACCCCATTTGGGGTCGATCGACCATTTCACGGGGGTCGCCAAGCAAGGCTGTCTGCCATTTTTTTTGTCCGCCATTTTTTCCCCCTTTTCCGGCGGGTGCCTTACCTCCCTTGGGCTGGGCCAGCTGGTGGTCGGCCTGCTCCGTCTCTGCCGCTTGCCAGCTACGCCTCGGCCGG
>NW_015398612.1:15727-17325 GCF_001527695.2 Protobothrops mucrosquamatus
GGGGGGGGGGGCTCCGTCCATGTGCCAGTTAGGCATCTGCCTGAAAAAAAAATGCCACATGTGACCGTCTCCAGCTGGGTGGGCAGGGAACTGCAAGCACGCAGGTCATGCTCAAGCAGGGTCTCCTGCTTGAGCAGGGGGTTGGGCTAGAAGACCTCCAAGGTCCCTTCCAGCTGTTATTCTGATCGACTGATTGCTCTGGGTGGCCTCAAGGAGCATCCCTTGCTTTCTCCTGGGATTGGTGTGTCCAGAGGTAGCCAAAGAAACCTGCTCTTGCAAAAGATCTGACAATATTGACATCATCATCATCATCATCATCATCATCAAGTTTGAATGGACCTTTGAGGTCATCTAGTCCACCCCCTGCTCAGGCAGGAAACCCTATACCTTTTCAGACAAATGGCTGTCCAGTCTCTTCTTAAAAACTTCCAGTGTTGGAGCATTCACCGCTTCTGGAGGCAGGTTGTTCCACTGGTTAATTGTTCTAACGGTCAGGAAGTTTCTCCTTAATTCCAGGTTGCTTCTCTCCTTGATTAGTTTCCATCTATTTTGCTTCTTGTTGTGCCTTCAGGGGCTTTGGAGAATAGCTTGACTCCCTCCCTCCCTGAGATATTGGAACACTGCTTCCTGTCCCCCCTCGTCCTTCTCTTCATTAAACTAGACATTAATACCACTTTACAATTCCAGCAGCCGTTCCTTATATGTTTTAGCCTCCAGTCCCCTAATCATCTTTGTTGCTCTTCTCTGTACTCTTTCTAGAGTCTCAGCATCTTTTTCACATCGTGATGATCAAAACTGGATGCAGTATTCCAAGTGTGGCCTTACTAAGGCATTGTAAAGTGGTATTAATACTTCACGTGATCTTGATTCTATCCCTCTGTTAATGCAGCCTAAGGACGGTGTTGGCTTTTTTGGCAGCTGCAGCACACGGCTGGCTCCTATTTAAGTGATTGTCCACTAGGACTCCGAGATCCCTCTCACAGTTACTACTGTTGAATAAGGTACCCCCTATACTATAGCTGTACATTTGGTTTTTCTTGCCTAAATGTAGAACCTTACTTTTTTCACCATTTCACCAAAGACCTGCTTTGCCAGTCAGAGATGCCAATCTGGCGTTCAGTCCCCAGCAACGGGCGATCATTGCCTGTTTTCCTTTTCCTTGCACTCTCTGGAAATGTGGGATCACAAACCACACAATTCACAGCCAGAAGCCCCGACAATGGGACTTGTAATCCTGCATGACCTCTCTGGAGGATCCCAGATGGAAGAAAGCGGGTGCAGACATCTCTCTGGGGACAGAGGGACTAAATACATAAAACGCTTTCCTGTCTTGATTTAAGAGGGCAGCTGTACTGATTTGCAAGCAGCGGCAAATTTCTAAGCAGGGAAATTCGCCACGAAAGGGGTTCCAAAGATGCTTTTTTTTTTTTCTTTCAAAAGACAACTGGATTTTGTTTTTCCTTGAAGATGTTTCGCTTCCCCTCCCAGAAACCTCTTCAGAACTGAAGAAGCTTCTTGAATGAGGAGCAAAACGTCTTCGGGGGGAAAAACAAAGGAAGTCCTTTTGAAAAAGCACCTTTGGGGACAGACCTGGAGGG
>NW_015398613.1:0-2849 GCF_001527695.2 Protobothrops mucrosquamatus
GAAATGGAATGAATGAATGAGGGAGTGAATGAATGAAAGAGTGGATGAATGAATGAATGAGTGAACAAATGAGTGAAAGAGGGAACGAATGACTAAATGAATGAATGAGTGGATGGGTGGATGAATAAGTGAGTGAATGACTGAGTCAATGAATGAGTGAGCGAACAAACGAACAAAATGAACAAGTGAATGAATAAATGACAGAATGAATGAATGAATGAGTGGATGAGAGTGAATAAGAGTGAATGAGTGAGCAAAATTAATGAATGAATGAATGAGTGAGTGAGTGAGTGAGTGAATGTGGACGAATGAGTGAGTGGATGGATGAATGAAAGATGAATGAATGAGTGAGAGAATGAATGAATGAATGAATGAGGGGATGAATAAGTGAACAAGTGAGTGAAAGAGGGAACAAATGACTAAATGAATGAATGAGTGGATGGGTGGATGAATAAGTTGGTGAACGACTGAGTCAATGAATGAGTGAGCGAACAAGCGAACAAAATGAACGAGTGAATGAATAAATGAGAGAATGAATGAATGAATGGAGTGGATGAGAGTGAATGAGTGAACAAAATGAATGAATGAATGAATGAGTGAATGAATGAATGACTAAATGAAAATGAGTGAATGAGTAAAGGAGTGAGAGAACAAATGACTAAATGAGTGAATGAATGAATGAATGAATAAATGAGAGGATGAATGGGTGAAGGATACACAATCAGAAAGCAGAGACCACCTTGTCTGCCCTTCTATACATCACACAAAATCAGCACCTGGTTTTTCTTCTCATGAACAGCTACAAGATGTCAAAATAGCCTTTTAGATATTCTATGCTCAGACTAAGTCCAGATATAATAATAATAATAATAATAATAATAATAATAGTAGTAGTAGTAGTAGTAGTAACACCATTGGCATTGACAAATTCGCCATTAGTCAATTGCAAAAGGCGGCCTTACTAGGAACTGCTTCCATCCTGCGACGAGATCTGTAGTACCATCAAACATCCACATCTGCCTATCCCAGGTCCTTGGGAAGGACTCGATAGGTAGACAAAATGCCAAATCCAGTCTGAACATCTGGCTGACTGTGTGATGATCAATAATAATAATAATAATAATAATAATAATAATAATAATAATAATAATAATAATAATAATAATAATAAAAATTGGAAGGGACCTTGGAGGTCATCTAGTCCAACCCCCTGCTCAGGCAGGGAACCCTATACCATTTCGGACAAATGGCTGTCCAGTCTCTTCTTAAAAACCTGCAGTGTTGGAGCATTCACCGCTTCTGGAGGCAGGTTGTTCCACTGGTTAATTGTTCTCACTGTCACTGTTCTCACTTCCTTTCTCCTTCGTTCTAGGTTGCTTCTCTCCTTGATGAGTTTCCATCCGTTGCTTCTTGTCCTGCTTTCAGGGGCTTTGGAGAATAGCTTGACTCCCTCTTCTTTGGGGCAGCCCCTGAGATATTGGAACACTTGCTATCCTGTCCCCCCTCATCCTTCTCTTCATTAAACTAGACAGACCCAATTCCAGCAACCGTTCCTTATATGTCTTAGCCTCCAGACCTCTAACCATCTAATTTCTTGGTATCTTGAAGCAAATACAAATTTAACAATCAGTTGAAGAAGTAACGGGGCCTCCAAAGATCAACCAGCCACTTTGGGTCTCCTGTCCCTTAAACGGAGAAGTTTCCCCAAAAGTTGCGCGGGGGAAGGGCTGAAACTTCCAATGACTCCTTGCAGCTCTCGTCATTCTCACCCGGGACGCTCCCCATCCCGCCCGCAACGAGTCCCTCCCGCTCAGCGACGACTCTAAAGACCAGGTCGTATATTCGGAGCTGCTTCAAACGGCCCTGGAGCTCTTCAGGTTCACCATCGGCATGGGCGACTTGGAGTACAACGAGAAGTTGAAGCACAGCGACGTGGCGATGCTGTTGGTCCTGCTCTTCGTCATCCTGACCTACATCCTCTTGCTCAACATGCTGATTGCCCTGATGAGTGAAACCGTTACCAAAGTCTCCGGGTACAGCCAGAGCGTCTGGCAGTTGCAGGTAAGGCCCCTTCGATCGGGACGGTGGCCATTTCTGGCCCAGCCGTGGCTTCAATGGAACCAGATTCAAAGACTCGGTAGAAGGGAGTATTTGTAAGCTCAGGGTTCGACTGCTGCTCTCTGAGCCTGGTGGTTTTCTTGCAGGCGTTTCATGACCCAGCTAGGTAACATCATCAGTGCTAGAGAGAGTTGTGGAGGGGAGGGGAAAGAAGCAGGAGGAGAAAGAGCAGAAAGAGGAGGAGGACTGTGGGGTCCTTGGTGCTCTCTGAGCCTGGTGGTTTTCTTGCAGACGTTTCATGAGCCAACTAGGTAACATCATCAGTGCTAGAAGGCGGTGTGTGTATGTGTGCTTCCTCTGTTTATATACCAGTGGCTTGCCCTTTCAGTGCTAGTAGGAGTGTTGTTTTCTTCTTGATAGTTCCTTGATTAGGTTGTTGTTTACTGTTTGTTTTATGATACCTAATTGGGTGATGAAACGTCTGCAAGAAAACAACCAAGCTTAGGGAACACCAAGGACCCCACAATCCTCCTCCTCCTCCTCTTCCCCAACTCCACAAACCCACTCCTTTGTACCTCTGATAATGTTACCTAGTTGGGTCATGAAATGTTTGCAAGAAAACAACCAAGATCAGAGAGCACCAAGGACCCCACAATCCTCCTCCTTCTCCTCCTCCTCCTCCTTCTCCTCCTCCTCCTCCTCTCCAACTCCACAAACCCACTCCTTCGTACCTCTGATAATGTTACCTAGTTGGGTCATGAAATGTCTGCAAGAAAACAACCAAGCTCAGA
>NW_015398613.1:5831-6892 GCF_001527695.2 Protobothrops mucrosquamatus
GCTGCTGGAATTGGGTATGTCTAGTTTAACGAAGAGAAGGACGAGGGGGGACATGATAGCAGCCTTCCAGTATCTCAGGGGCTGCCCCAAAGAAGAGGGAGTCAAGCTATTCTCCAAAGGACATGAAGGCAGGACAAGAAGCAACGGGTGGAAACTAACCAAAGAGAGAAGCAACCTAGAACTAAGGAGAAACTTCCTGACAGTTAGAACAATTAGCCAGTGGAACAACCTGCCTCCAGAAGCGGTGAATGCTCCAACACTGGAAGTTTTTAAGAAGAAACTGGACAGCTATTTGTCCGAAATGGTATAGGGTTTCCTGCCTGAGCAGGGGGTTGGACTAGATGACCTTCAAGATCCCTTCCAACTTTATTATTATTATTATTATTATTATTATTATTATTATTATTATTATTATTATTATTATTATTATTATTATTATTATTATTATTATTATTATTACTATGTGCTCAGGGGAGGGGAATTCAGATTTTGGCTTAATGTCACAGTTCTGACAGATGAAACTCTTCAAAGAACTTTGAGGCATTGTTTACCTTAAAGAATCTTTATTTTGAGTAGCATAGCATCGGCAGTAACACAATTGAAGCCAAAAACTGAATTCCCCTCCCCTGGGCACATAGTATCAAAGCACAATTCCCTCCTCCAATTAACAGTCCTAAATCACATTCCCCAATGCCTCGAAGGTCTTTGAAGAGTATCATCTGTCGGAACCGTGATGCCCTGACAAGCAAAGTCAAAACCTGATTCACTTAACGACTGCACGATTCGCTTAACGGCTGCCACGATTCCCGTAACTGCCGTGGCAAAAATGTTTTTAAAAAGGGGGGGTGCAAATCTCTTCACAACTGTCTGGCTTAGCAGTGGGAAATTTGGGCTCAATGGTGGTCATAAGCCAAGGACTTGCGTGTCCCGCTAATTACTCTTGGGGTCTGTTTTTTTAGAGTAGTAGAGTTTAACTGGAAAGACTGGGACGAAAAAATCAGCGTCATCAGTGAAGAACCCGTGGAAAACACCTTTCTGGAGAAGTCAGCAGGTAAGAACGG
>NW_015398614.1:0-2306 GCF_001527695.2 Protobothrops mucrosquamatus
TAGCCCGGGAAAAAGAAACCGGAAGTAAATCACATCTTCCAAGTTGATTGGAAGATGTGAACCATGACCCCAAAATAAGGGGGGGGGGGAAATGCTTAGAATGTATATGCGTAACGGAAGAGAAGCCAGACCTAAGCATTTCCACCATGCTGTACTGACGTCTCTGTAACCTTAATAAATGCTTTTAGGAAAAAATATGTCTGAAAGTCCTTTTAAGTGTTTCGTTAATCAGACACATGACATCATGCTTAGGTCTGAACTCCTTTTAAAATGATCTGGGGTCCCGAACTCCATCCACTGCCTCTAGGCTTGAGAGGAGCTGGTAAAGATTCGGAGATTTCATCATGGAGAAAGAAAGTTTGTCTGAGGCCAGCCCCCTGGCTGCAACAGTTTCCCGGGTGGGGGGGAGCGACAGCCGGCAAGCCGGGGGAGAGAGGAATCTGGCAGATTTCCCAGCTGAGAGCAAAAACATCAAAAGCAGAAATGGTGAGTCACAGTCCTGAAGACGGAGGGAATCCCAAATTGAGGCCTTTGCGGCAATGGGCAGGGTGGCAACCCCCCCTTAATAGATGATCAGCAGCAACTGAGCTTACCACAGCTAATAGAGGCCTTGCAGCAGCTTGCGGTGATGCAAAAGCCAGGAGAGCTACAGCCAGTGAGCTTGCAGATGAGGGAGGCCCAGCATGTCCAGCAACCATTGAGGGGCCTACATCAGCAGAGGGCATCACCACCCCCTGCAGTCCAACAGCAGAATACACCACTACAACCCCCACTTGCACAGTCACCATTGGGAGACCTGCAGCAGCAGGGGGCACCACCAGCCCCCGCTGCCCAGCAGCAGAGAGCCCAGCAATCGTTGAATCAGCAGGCAGGATGGGGCCAACAGCAACTGGGGGCACCACGTCAGCAGCAGAGAGCCCAGCAGCCATGGAACCAGCAGCTAGGGTGGGGCCAGCAACAACAGCCCCAGTGGGGGCCACAACAGCCAGTGGTTGCACCAGCCTTCAGCGCAACCTTCGATGGAGACCCAGAGAAGCTGATTTTTGTTCTCAACCAAGGACGCTCTCACTTGAACCGCTGGGCCTGCCACTATCCGGACCCAGGTGCCTTGGTCAATGTTATGGCATCCAACCTAGAAGGAGAAGCAGCTGAATGGCTGAATAATTTATATAGTGAGCAAGCCCCCAAATTGGAAGATCCCCACCTTTTCCTCTTAGGTCTGAAAGAACGATTTGAGGACCCATCCATAGGCCTCAAAGCAGCAAGACAAATTCACAAAATAAAACAAGCCGGGAGGCCTGCCCTGGAGTACGTGCGAGAGTTCCGCAAACTAGCAGGCCGAACAGAGGGGTGGTCCAAACAATCCCTGGTTCAATACTTTGTTGAGGGATTGGACGATCACCTATCTCAGGCTTGCATCTACCGAGAAGTACCCGATCGGCTACAGGAGTGGTACCAGACAGCAGTGAAGCTAGACGTCAAGCTCTCTCGCTATAAGAAGCCTCCCCCACGCAAACCCAAGCAGCAACCAGAGCTACCCGGGCAGCAATCACCCCCACAAAAGCCCTCAACTACGGCAATGGCTGAGAGACCCAGGCCACCTACACGCCCTTCCTTTAAGTGTTTCCGGTGTGGACAAGAAGGACATCGAGCGGCCACCTGTCCAATTCCCTACCCCCGACGGCAGAGCAGACCAGAACCAGCAATGCGAAAGAAACCTGCTCAGCGATTAACGAGAGAAAAATCTAACCGGCTCACGCAGGAACCTGTCACCCAGATTACACCCCCCACACAGGAGGACGCTGGGACTCTGATTGGACCCGCCCCTGCTCTACCCTCCTTTGACAGCGACGATGAAGGAGAGAACGACCCGATGGTGAGTCAACAGATCCCGCCTTTTTCACTGGCCGCCAAGCTTATAATCCCTAAGTCTGGGGCACAAATGGACTTAAATGTGCTAATTGATACTGGATGCACCCGCTGCATTATTATTCAGCAGTTTGCAATGACAATGGGCATACGGGCAAAACAGCTTTCCGAACCGGTGAGGTTTGAGCAAGCCGATGGCTCCCTGATGGGAGGGACTCTTGTCACACAATTAACTGAACCCTTACGCCTGGAAATAGGTGCACACTGGGAATTTATTCGTTTCCTGGTGGCTCCAAAAATGACTGAGACAGTGATCCTAGGGTTAGCCTGGTTAGACAAATGGAAACCATTCATCTGGTGGGAGAAAGGAATGAGAACCATGAGACTACCTATAGGGCCTAATCCCCCTCTTGAGTCAACGGATGTTGCAGGGCACC
>NW_015398615.1:0-2249 GCF_001527695.2 Protobothrops mucrosquamatus
GGCTATAAGTCATGATGAAAATTTATCTGAAAAGATAGGTTTTATGTTTTGGGATTCGCAGCATTGAAGCAAGACACATGTTGTAATCAAGAACTTCTTTATTCGTTCTCTGCTCAACTCAACTCCCAGCAGGCATGCAGGCCTTTTATAGTCTCACCAAACCCAGGCAGTCCAGCCAATAGGAAAGAACCTTTTTTCGCGCCTTGCGCATGCACACAAGTCCGGCGCCAGCCAGTCTGATCCCGGGCAGCTTTTCGATTGCCCGGGGCCGTTTGCAACATTTCTGGGCCTGCTGAAATGCTTCAGCAGGCCCAGGACACAACACCCCTCCCCCCTGGATGAAAGACGCCACAGAAGGCACAATATCCCAATACAGGTGTCTAGGACAGGATAAGTGTTAAACACAAATTTCTTTTACTGTGCATAGGCAGAGCACTTTATACTAAATCATAATAATAACAAATAAACCTTTAACAAAAATAATTACAACAACCACTTTGTGGAACATAATTCTTTGACTAGTAAGGTGGCCTTTGGACTGATAGTAACCTTACATAACCTTTAAGGTATTCAGGTGAGCCTTTGGCCCTTTGTGATTGTTGCAGGGTCAGGGAGGGTGCCTGGCCTGACAGACCAGGACTTCTATTTAATGGTGCCTGGCCTACCAGCCCATCTGGTGAGCTCGATAGACCAGGACTTTGATGCCTTAGAATTTCAGGTGACCCACTCCGCAGCTGACTGGCTGGATCCTCTGAATCTAAGCCAGGTTTCTTCGGAGGAGTGGAAATCCCCAAGCCCAATGGGGGAGTGGAATTCTCCAAGTCCACAATGGACTCCTCTTGGGAACATTGTCCCTTGAGCCCACGACCAGCATCGGAAGTGGCCTGTGTTGCAGAAGTGCCCCAGTAGTCCCAGTCCCCCATGTATGTGGCCAAGGTGCCAGAGTCAGGAGCCGCCTCCATGGCAAACCTCCTCTCTTGTGACTCCCTGTTTGGAGCAATAACTGATGTGCGGGATGACCCCCCTTTCGGAGAATTCCTGTTCGGAGCACTTACTGAACCTTGAGATGACCCCCGAACAGCCTCAGCGGCAGTCTCAGCAGCTTGTGAGATACTGCTAGAACTGGGAAACCGTAAACCAGAATGCATATTATGGTCCTCCCCCCCCAGAGCAGAGCCAGGAGCGGAAACATTGTTGGACAACCACCAGCGCAGTTGGTCAATATGGTGCCAAAGAAAGCGTCCATCGCCCAAGGTCACTTTGTATGAGAGTGGCCCTGAGACCTTGCATACAACAGCACTGATCCAGAGATGTCCAGGACCATAGTTCCTTGTCCAGACTGGATCGCCCACCTGAAGTCTCCTAGGTGCCCGCAGCTGTGACACCTGTGAAGCCACCCGGTCTGGGTGCAGTCTGTCCAACTTCATGATGAGGTGTCGACCCCAGCGGAGTTCAGCTGGGCTCTTTCCAGTGGCAGTGCATGGTGTGGTGCGGTGTGCAAGAAGAAAGTCTGCTAACCTGTGATGCCAGCTACCGTGCGTGATTCTTTTGAGTGCATCTTTGGTGGTCCGTACCATCCGTTCAGCTTGCCCGTTGGTGGAAGGGTGGAAAGGAGCTTACATTGCATGCCGGATCAAATTGGCCTGTAGAAAAGCCTGGAACTCAAGAGAAGTAAATTTGGGACCATTGTCAGAGACGAGGACATCATGGGTAGCGAAGATTCCTCTCAACACCTGGATGGTCCTAGCAGTAGTAGTGGAGGAGTCAGGTACAATATCTAGCCACTTGGAATGGCTATCCACCAGGATAAGGAAGAATTGTCCCTGAAAGGGCCCAGCATAATCTAAATGTACCCTTGACCAAGGGGTTTGTGTCTCCTCTCACCTGTGTACAGGGGCCTGAGCCATTTCAGGCCGTGACTGTTGGCACACCTGGCACCCATGCACCTGGGCCTCAATAGCTTTATCAAGCCCAGGCCACCAAAGATGGCTGCGTGGAAGCGCTTTCATACGCACAATGCCCGGATGTCCCTCATGCAGAGAGAAGAAGACTCTAGACCAGGGGTGGGCAAACTTTTTGACTCGAGGGCCGCAATGGGTTCATATATTGGACCCGGGGGCCGGACCAAGAATAGATGGACGGTGTGTATGTGTGAATTAATATAAATTAAATTTACATTAAAAATGCTTGGACAAACTACCCATAGAAAAGAAATAGTACTTTGTCCAACTGAAGAACGGAAAAATTTG
>NW_015398615.1:5477-6892 GCF_001527695.2 Protobothrops mucrosquamatus
ATGTGGCAAATTTTTCCGTTCTTCAGTTGGACAAAGTACTATTTCTTTTCTATGGGTAGTTTGTCCAAGCATTTTTAATGTAAATTTAATTTATATTAATTCACACATACACACCGTCCATCTATTCTTGGTCCGGCCCCCGGGTCCAATATATGAACCCATTGCGGCCCTCGAGTCAAAAAGTTTGCCCACCCCTGGTATAGACCGTGAAGTGGCGGCCATATAAGAAATCATGGAATTTCTTTATGCCAGCCACTATAGCCAAGGCTTCTCTGTCAATCTGAGCGTAATTCCACTCTGCAGATGACAGAGTCCTTGAGTAGTAAGCCACAGGGACTTGTGTCCCATCAGCCTTCAGGTGACTGAGTACTGCACCCACCCCATAAGGGGATGCATCACAAGCGATGCACACAGGCAGCTGCTCATTAAAATGTGCTAAGACAGCATTTGATGAGAGCAAGGCCTTGACCTCTGTAAAACTCCTGTCATGGACTTTAGTCCACTGCCATGGAGCTTGCTTATCTAAGAGCCAGCGTAACGGCTCAGCCACTGCAGCCTTATGGGGAAGAAAAGCGTGATAGAAATTGAGAAGTCCCAAGAAAGCCTGAAGCTCACTTTTAGACTTGGGACTTGGGGCCTCCTGAATGGATTCTGCAGGGTGGATGCCTTGAGCATCTATTTTAAAAGCTAAAAATTCTGTGGAAGTAACTCCAATTCTACATTTGTCTTTCTTCAATTTGAGGAACATTTGGCAGAACCTCAGCAACACAGCCCTTAACCTCTCAGCCAAATTCTGTGATAACTCCCCTGCGATGAGGACGTCATCGAAGTAGGGGCAAACCCCCGAAATACCCCTGAGCGTGCGCTCCATGACGCTCTGAAATATGCCAGGAGCAACATTCACCCCAAATTGTAACCTTTTTACCTTAAAAGCGCCCCTATGGGTCACTATTGTTTGGGCCTCAGCAGTTGCCTCATCAACAGGTAGCTGTTGATAGACCTGTGCTAAATCAAGCTTTGCAAACAGCTTTCCCCCTTTGAGGGAGGCCAGGATATGACTCACTACCAGTACAGGATATGCATGCTGTTGCAAAGCTGTATTCAAAGTACATTTATAGTCCGCGCAAATTCAGACTTCCCCATTAGTCTTTAAAGGCGTTACAATGGGGGTTTCCCATGGACTTGAGTCCACAGGTTCCAAGATGCCCTGCTGGAACAACTTGTCCAGCTCAGCATCAATCTTGCCCTTGAGGGCGAAGGGCACCCTCCTAGGCTTAATCCCAACTGGTGTGATGTTTGGGTTTAACCGCAGGGCGATGGGAGGCCCCTTGTATGAACCAAGCTCTGAACTAAACACATCCACAAACTCTCTGCAGACTTCTGCAATTCCTGGAGTTTGCAGGCTGTGTAGGCCA
>NW_015398616.1:0-2876 GCF_001527695.2 Protobothrops mucrosquamatus
CCCCAGAGATCCGGATTATTCCGGATCTCCCCTCCTTCCGCCGTGCCCTCAAGACATGGCTTTTCCATCAAGCGGGATTGGCCTAGGGGGGGGATTGTATAGGGATTTTAATAGGGATTTTATAACTTTTCTAAAAATAACAGGCTTATTTAATATATATTTTAATTGTTTTTAGATATTTATTGTATAGTTCCGTTTTATTGCCTGTAAGCCGCCCTGAGTCCTTCGGGAGAAGGGCGGGGTATAAATTAAAGTAATAATAATAATAATAATAATGATGATGATGATGATGATTTGGGACAAATCATTGTCCTTTGGGACAACCATGGCCTCCATAGACATTTAGCTATGCACTTTGGGACGAACACTGTTCGAATGGTGCAGGAGTATGAAAGGATTTCCAGAAAAAAAAAAGGCAGACTACAGGATTCATGTGACCCTGGGGGCACAGTGGCCTCAATGACTCTCAGAAAGAGTGCTAACAACCAGATGACTGCAAGAAATATAAATCTTTCCATTCTCCACTATTCAACCAGAACTGAAGAAGTTTCCTGGATGAGAAGTGAAACATCTTCTAGCAAAACAAGAAAGACCAGTTGCCTTCTGAAAGAAAGCACCTTTAGGACAACCATGACCTGGACGACTGAGAATCACCATAGACATATGATGATGATGATATTAAACTTAGTGTTAAATTTCTCTCAGATACTGAAAGAAATTGTAACCGACTCTTTACATCTTTGTTCTGTACCCATAGCATTAAATTGAAGCAAGATTGGCTGTTGATGTGTTACCTTAGTTTGAGGTTGCACTATATAATTGCACAGACTGTTGGAATTAAGACCAAACTGCTATTTTTTTTACCTTGATCAGCAAGCTGATCTCCTCTCTTCCCTGCCTTTTGCTCCAGGTCCATCCCTTGGAGCTTTAAGAGTAAACTTAGATTATCCAAGGAACTGAATAGGAGGAGGAAGGAGTATTGGGTATGTGTTCAAACTGAGAGCTTCCTAAGAGCTTTAAAGCAAGATAGCAAGAGATTCGGAACAATTCGATCTCTATTTATGTTAGAATTATTACTAATACTGAAAGAAATAAAATCTGATTTACTCTAGCCTCTAATTTGATAGGATACCTTTATTAATTAAATTAGATTAATTATAGATGTTTCTGATTAATCTATAAATCACAAAAAATCATCTGCAAAACAAACATATTCTGCCTGCCTTACAATTCCTAATAGCAAGAGGTTCTAATATCAAATTAAAACAAAAAAGAGAAATAAGACTTGGCATATACTATGACATGAATTTAACTAAGTCAAAAACATCCCATAAGTAATTATATGTGATTTAGTTGTTAAATAAAGCATGTCAGAAGAAAGTCAACCCAATGAATCAAAATCTACTACCAAGAGAGGCTATCAAAACTTTGTTAAAGTTTGCTAAAATGATATACTATGTGCTGAATTCTATCTATGCTGAATTAAAGGAAGCATTTCAATCAAAATGTTAATATTTTCAAAATCTTGATGGCCTCCTATAAATCTACTAGGAGACATTATTTGTGAGACTATTAAAATCCTAGCAACCTGATTTACCAACAAAATAGCATTATAACTGTAACCCATAGTAGGATCTTTACTTAGTTTTGCCTCAAATAAAGCACTTATTTGAATTTTTTAAAAGTTTTAAAAAGAAGGAAACATGAAGATCATTAAAAATGTATGAAATGTACTACAATAGTTGGTTCAGAGAATGTGTATGATAAAGTAAATAAGCTTGAATGTTGGAATGTTTCATGTAAATATGGATTTTAATGTTGATTGATCAATGTGAACAGAGTGGTATATGATGGCACTACAACAGGTGAGCATAAGTGGAATGTTTGGTGAGTGGTTTAACGTTTAGGAAGTAGACCACAATATCCCTTTGGTTATTTAATGTATTCATAAATAAATGTATTTTTATGGATGTGGTGATGTCAGAGGTGTGTAAATAGAGGATATGAATAAGTGTGTACTTTTATAGTATACTGTGTTGCTGTATGTGAACTCAAACAACATATAGCAAGTGTTAGATTTGATAATATAATGAGAAATGTATGTCTTAAAATTAATATATTAAAGAGCAGGACAGTTAAATTGGCCAGGCAGAATGGAGTGAATGATTGCAAACTATACGTAAATAGTAGAAAACTGGAACACAATGTATGTACCCTGGAGGAATGAGTATTAAAGATGGAGAAATGGCAGGGAAAATTATAAGATGTGCAAATGTTAATATAAGGTAATGAGTAGCAAATAGTCTATTTAAGAAAGGAAAGCTTGTTAAAACAAATGAAAATGGCTAACCCTAAGAACTGTTTTGGCCAATTTTGCCCTGCAAAAGTGAGAGTTGGCTATGTCAGGACAAGTTGAATGCAATATGAATGGGATTCAGTGCGATAAAACAAGAAAAGTTATCATCCGAGAAAGAAAGGAATGAAGAAAATATACAAAAGAGAATGATTCAGATGACAGAAGTACATTGAGAAGGCTTCAGTATGTCAAAAGAATGAATGAAGATCAAATTGCAAAATAAATATATGAAGGAAGAATGAATGGATCAAGAAGAAGGGAAAGACTTAGTCATGATTAGATGGAGATGATCAAAAAGGCGACAAGCTGAAGAAACAAAAGGAAACTTATGAATCAGTGGAGGAACCTGGTGGAAGAAAAGTTTGTTTGCAAAGACAGAAAGGTATGGCAAGTTACTGTATATTGAATATGATTATATAACATTGTTTTGGCTATATTTTCATTTCTATTTCTTACATCTTTACTTTCTTTTGATTGCTACTTCTATTTTTCGTGTACTTTTCATAATGCTACCTGCCAT
>NW_015398616.1:5122-6891 GCF_001527695.2 Protobothrops mucrosquamatus
TTTGTGCATTTTGTTCCCTGGTTCTTCTCCCCAGAGGATAAAAATATGTGTCCCTCTCCCCAGTTCCAAGTGATTAGGAGCAGTAGCAATAGCAGTAACACTTAGACGTATATACCGCTTCACAGTCCTTTACAGCATTTTTTGACCGGTTTACAATTTCAGCATATTTCCCCTAACAAATTGGTTCCTCAATTTACCGTCTTCGGAAGGATGGAAGATTGAGTCAACCTTGAGCCCATCAGGATCGAACTTCAGACTGTGGGCAGAGTTTGCCTGCAATACTGCATTCTAATCACTGTGCCACCAGGCTCCAGCAAGTTAGTAGAATCTGTGGAGAAAGAAAGTAGAATAGACAACAGTGTTCTTCCCCTCTTTGATTTTAACTTTACAGTCTTTGCTATGACTTGAACATCTGAAGTTGGCAATAATAATTAAATGTTTCCCAGTTGTAACCTCTCGCTCTTTCCAAACCGAACAAGAGAAAGCTAGAAGGACCTACAGAACTATCTATCATGGAGGATAGAGCTATCAATAGACATCAGTCACAATGGCAATAGATTCATTTAGGACTAGTGTGATGCTATGAAACATTAATGCCTTCCTGTCCTTATTGGCTACAAGGAACACAATGATTATTTTAATTGGGTGTTGTTTTTAATCCAAGAGGTCTCTTCTTACTCTTATAAAATACATGGCAAGATCCTGCTGCTATCACAAAATGTGGTTTGTCCCTTTAGCAGTGCAATATTTTAAATGGCAATCATGTTTTCTGTTTTAGCTTTATTTTGTGGCAAACTAATTGGGAATATTCTTTTTTCAAGGGAAGTACATTTTCTCTCTGTTTTTGATTTGCAAAGAGCAGCACTGGGCAAACTTCCCCATTTCTATTGGGGAAGCTGTGACCTTAGTGAGCAGAACAACAATGCAACATGGGTGGAGACAAGATGTACTCGTAGATTTTCCTGGGATATGGGGGAGACTTTTGCAGATTTGTTTGCTTTATTCTAAAATACCTTAGGTCTGCTCTGAAGAGTGAATTCCACTTTTTGTGTGTTTCCTGCTTCAAAATGGCAGAACATTGTGTTTCCAAATTTCAACAAAAAATATCAAACGGTCTCCAAGCACTACAAAAAAATTAGGACCACATGCATCCCTCAAATTATAGGTTGCTCCCCCCTGCAAAAACTTAATTGCCCATATTTTATAATATTAGGGATATAAAATACATGTATGGATACTTCTTTCCAAATGAAATTGTGCATGGCCAATTTCATTTAACCAGGCATCCTGATTATTCTGCTCCAATCTTTCAAAAGATGTCCTGTTTTTCTTTGCGGATTGCTTCCCAGGGATATTGCAATTAAGCTCTAACTACTGGAAAACGCCTTTTCAAGTTTCACTCTTCCCTCCTGAGTAGCTCTGCCTCGGATCTAAGGAAAATAGTACAGCTCTTCTTCTACAGATATATGGAAATCCAAAGTTCCGGGCAATAGCTTTGGGTTAATATTAGCAATATTGTGTTGTGTGAGGTAACAGAGAGAATATTGAATATTGAAGGTTCTCAATCTCCCGTTTACTTTCTCCTTTTACTACAGCAGTTATTACTGTCAAAAGCTGGCAACTGACATAGTGTATGCTGATCTATAATATTCTAACAGTATTTAAGATGTTCTTTTCATAGTTATGGTAGAATAATATTTTAATCTGCTAGGTAAATATTTAGACAAGGCATTTTTTTCTTCTGATTAGAGGGCCTTTATTTTTAAAAA
>NW_015398617.1:0-1627 GCF_001527695.2 Protobothrops mucrosquamatus
ATCCAGCCAATGGGCCACACCCACCTGACACCCAACAATGCATAAGTGGGTTTTGGGTTGCAGTTTGGGCATTCGGTCTCTAGAAGGTTCGCCATCACTGCTATACCAGATTACTTATTTGATGATTGGAACAGATTTGTGTCTTGCACGCATACTTGTTTTCACCCAGTATTATTTCTGTTTTTTTCTTTAATATTTTTGATGTTTGGTGCATATTTTACATCTTTAATTTATCTGATGTTTAAATATACAGTACTTCCTGTTGGTAAGAGATTGCAGTAGGGGGGAAAAGAAGTTCTGTTCTATTGCCATTTTAACCATGGTGTCAGCCACTATTCATTAGACTTTCTGAAGTTGTCCTGGCTTTTCTCTTTTAATAAATAGTTAGTTAGATATCTGCTAAAAAAATTAAAATGTGCATTACAGGTGGTCCTTGACTTACAACAGTTCATTTAATGACTGTGCAAAGTTACAATGGCACTGAAAAAAGTGACTTATGACCATTTTTCACATTCAATCATTGCAGCATCCCTTTGGTCATATGATCAAAATTCAGACGTTTGGCAAGTGACTCATATTTGATAGTTGCAGTGTCCTGAGGTCATGTGACCACCTTTTGTGATATATTCTGACAAAGTAAAAGGGGAAGCCAGATTCACTTAACAACCGTGTTACTAACTTAACTGCAATGATTCACTTAACAACTGTGGCAAGCAATGTGGTTAAAAGGGAAGAAAACTCACTTAAAATGAGTTTCTCACTTAACAACAGAAATGTTGGGCTCAATTGTGGTTGTAAGTCAAGGACAACCTAAATAAAAAGCTCAGAGGTTTTTGTGAAGAGTGAAGACTGTTACAGATTTTTTTAAAAAAATTACCTACATTTGTATTGTTCTCCATGTCAGGCATTTTCTGAACTTCAAGCTAAGGTCATTGAAACCCAACAAAAGGTGAAACTGGCAGATATACAAATAGATCAGCTGAACAGAACAAAAAAGCATGCACATCTTACAGACACAGAGATCATGACTTTGGCTGAAGAAACGAGAATGTATGAAGGTATAGGACGAATGTAAGTAATGGCTCTTGTCAATTATCTTATTTACATTCAATTTTCTCATTTTTTTCTGCAGCATTTATACTAAATTTGTATGACAGCCATCCATATTGGAGTTGAATTTAGCATATCATCTGTACAAAGATTAGAGTTTAAACAAATATAATAATTTGTAGAATCATTTATCCTTGCTTTATTTAGTATAATCATGGTTTTGCATGTTGTATGAATTTAGCATGCTTGTCTCATGGTTAAACAGTTATTGGTCTGAGTAGATAATGAGGTGGGATATCAGATTATCTTGAGTGCTTCAAGATTGTTTTAAGCCAGCGGTTCTCAACCTGTGGGTCGCGACCCCATTTGGGGTCGCATGACCATTTCACGGGGGTCGCCAAACAACACCGTCCGCCATTTTTTTTTTTACCCTTTTCCTTAGCTGTGCTACTCCCTCTGCTTGGCGGCAGCCTGCATGCACGAACTTTACCAAATGTGCCCTGCAGGAGGCATGTGAAGAGCGCAGGCGCAGAGCAAGGCCCAGCCCTCCCCAGGGATTCATTTCAGATTCATTTCA
>NW_015398617.1:5491-6891 GCF_001527695.2 Protobothrops mucrosquamatus
CATTGCTATATTGTGTTAGTGATTAATCACTATGCTTTAATTATGTTCAATTCGTAACAATGAAAATACACCCTGCATATCAGATATTTACATTACTATTCATAACAGTAGCAAAATTACAGTTATGAAGTAGCAACGAAAATAATTTTATGGTTGGGGGGCCACGCCCACTTGGTGGCCACGCCCACTTGGTGGCCACGCCCACTTGGCCACGCCCCTGGCACCCGGCAATGTATAAGTGGTTGGGGGTCACCACAACATGGGGAACTGTATTATGGGGTCGCGGCATTAGAAAGGTTGAGAACCACTGTTTTAAGCAGAAATAATGTTTAGACAAAAAGTGGAGGGATTTGTTGTCTTTTTTTCTTTTTATGTTGTTATAAATCTTGATACATTGTGTTGTTTCATTACAGTGATGTTTATATGATATGGTTAAAGTTTATTGACATTCTATTATTTAGATAGCTTTAGATAGGTTTGCTCACCTCCCACATGTGATTACTTTGATCTTGATCAGTTACCATGCATTTTTATTTTTAAAAAAGTAACAGCTGACCACTTGCAAAGGTGGTGTCAAGGTTCCAATTGACAAACCCAACGAAATAAGCATAGCTGAGAGGATGCAATCTCTAATGCCAAACATTATTGAGCACATAATTTTGGCACGGATGAAAGAAAAACCAGCTCTGGTTAGTTAGCACCAAAATCAATATATTAAAAGTATAGAGCAGGGATGGCGAACCTTTTAGAGACCAAGTGCCCAAACTGCAACCCAAAACCCACTTATGCATCGTCGGGTGCCGGGTGGGTGTGGCCCATTGGGTGGCTGCGGTGGTAACAGCAGACTGGGTGGGACTAAAAAGTTCAATCAATCAATTCCAACTTTGCAAGATTTTTTTTCCCACAAGAAGTTAAAATTGACTGATTGATTGAACCTTTTTTTTTTGTACACAGTGGCGGAGGCCTAAAGCAAAAAGGTTTTATAAAACCCAGCTGAAGGCATAGGACTGGGGAGTCAGCGCGCGTGCCCACAGAGAGGGCTCTGAGTGCCGCCTCTGGCACTCGTGCCATAGGTTCGCCACCGCTGGCACCCGTGCCATAGGTTCGCCACTCCCTTCCCCCAAATAGTCACATTGTCCAATGAAGTGTCAGACAATTATTATGAGAGAGTGTTTTAGTTCTCAGTAAACAACTCTGAGCAATCTTGGTTCTCATGCCTTGGCAGTCCGATGTCTGAAGCCTGCATTTGATTCTCCCCCCCCCCCCCCCGAATCTGCAGGCAAGTTAAGAAGCAGTAATGGATGCCACAGCATAGGTATTTTTCACAGCTTGACAGGTGGCATGAGTCTTTTAGAGGTGCAAAGTCTGCAAAGGTGGCTATAAAATAGGGACTTTTTTAG
>NW_015398618.1:0-1989 GCF_001527695.2 Protobothrops mucrosquamatus
AATGAACAGATTATTCTACCATAATGTTTTTGTTAAGTTGATTGTTAGTCATTTAGTAAGCAGTCATTGATTATATTCACAAGAGTTCATTTCTATTCAAACATGGATGCTCTTATGTTCAATCAAACTCTACATGTTTTACCTAAGACAGTAAAAGTACTATTCCAACAATGGAAGCCAGGAAAAAGGAGGGATTTTGCTTACTTGATGTATAACTGCTTGTTAGCAATAAATAATATGTGGTCTGTTGAATATTTCTCATACAATGAATATTTCTCAAAAGAAATGAAATTGGCTAGGGACTTCCAGGAAAGAAATGGATAACTAAAGATAGCTTTGCTAAAAGCATAGTTGCCAACTATAACAGAATGAAAAGCCACCAACTAAATCAGCTTTCTATAATTCCTCTCTGGATATGGAGAGTGCTTGAGATTGCCTGCAAGTGCTTCATACAGTTGCTTTTCATTCAGGAGATTAGAAGACACTGGTCTCAGCAGGTTTAGAGCTCTGGGAGACAATGGAAAGCCATCTTTTTGCTTAAACAGTGGTTGTGTCAGAACCCATATTCTAAGGGGACCCGTTTCTTGCTTTAAACTCAAACTCTATTCTCTCTATACTTCTGGGTTCTGTCATGCTCCTGGAGGGGAGGGGGGAAAGCACTGCAGGCTATTGCTTTATTTTCCTCTGTTGCTACATTGTAACACTTTGCTGTTTCTGTATACTATCTCTCCCCATGATGTCAGCTAGAGAAGAGGGGAAGAGGAATGGAATGTGCCTCTGGCAAATGGTTTGTCTCCACGCTCAGAAGGGAAGGTGTGAAGAGCCGACAAAACATCGCTGAAACCCTGAAATAGCCCGGTATTATCAACTCTTTCCCACAACGGACTTAACACCTGGGGATTGGCCCATATGAACCGACTGGATGAACTATGGGGTGGGGTTTTTCTTGGGACACTTTTAACCTATTGATCTGAGCGGGAAACCCTCAGATCCTGTATATTATGCCTGCTGTCAGCTTCTCCTAATAAAAGTTCCTTTTGGAAGAAACTGCTTCCACGAGTTCTGCTTTCTTAGGATGAGGTTTTGAAGTGGGCCCTGACAGGTTGGCACTTTCAAAAGGACATTGGGTTCTCATACTTCCTTTTAAAATCACTTTTGCAAATTACTTGTTAACTACTTTTTCAGCTATTAGGAACTTTGGGTTGACAGGTTTTACAGCATAGGATGAATTTCCTTCAATCCTTAGCAAAATAAAGTTTAAATACACGTTTAAGGGCTTATTTTTTTCCTTTGAAAATAAACAGAAAAAAGGTGATTAGAACTTTAATTTTGGAATATTACACACAGGCTAAGAGTACAGATGGATTTGAAATAAGATTTTGGAATTACTTATAAGAATTCTTCCTGGGGGAAAATGCTTTTGTTTTGTATTTGTGTACTGGAATGTGTGGATGACTTTGGAGAATGAGGGGAAGAGATGCTGCCTAGAGAACAATCAAACAAGAGGTGGGAGTCCCCAATTAAGAAAGAAAGAAAGAAAGAAAGAAAGAAAGAAAGAAAGAAAGAAAGAAAGAAAGAAAGAAAGAAAGAAAGAAAGAAAGAAAGAAGAAAGAAAGAAAGAAACTTAGGAAGGACCTGTCCGAATGGATCAAGCAGTTAAAAGTGGTGACATGATAGAATGAGACTTTGAAGGTTGGGCAGTAAAGGAAACTAGAATAAATTAAAGATTATAGTTAAAGAAGAACATTTAAATTAGATTTACTAATACAGAATGGAGCAAAATGTTGTTGTTTTTTTTCAAATATAAATTTTTTATTATTTTCATCATAAAAAAAAAGCACATCACAAATACATCACAATGTAAAAACCCTACCCCCCCCACCCCCCCGGACTTCCCAAACCAAATCCCAGGCTAATATTCAAATATAGGTAAACAAATATTAATATCTCTAACTCCACAAACTCTATTTATAAACAATCCATCTCCTC
>NW_015398618.1:3821-6891 GCF_001527695.2 Protobothrops mucrosquamatus
CTCACCTACATCGTCCATATAGGACGACTCGGGAACTCAACTCCTACCCCGGGCAGCTCACCTATCCCCTTATGCCCAGGGGAAAGGTATCAAGCCGTTTGACAGCTGATGCTAGCTGTCAAACCGGCTTTTACGCGAAACAGGCGGGAGGCAGCAAACAGCTGCGACCGACGAAGACGCCTGCCACCGGAAGTCCCTCGGAGCAAAATGTTTTAACATTGTACAAATTCAAGGATATTTTTGAACAATGGACCCAGATATTAATTTTAAAAGTGTTTGCCTCCATAGATAGATATATTTAAAAGATGTTATGAAAGAGGAACAAGTTTTACCAGACAAGACTGAGACATCTGAATTTCAAAATGACCAGCTACAAGGATGATATGGAAAAAGATGCTACCCTGGACATACAAATGAAACCAGCTGATGTCTTCATAATTAATTGGGTTATACAAATAAACAAATGAAAATAGTGACTTAAATAACTTTCCTAAATTGGATCTGCAAAAGAGGCTTGTTAAAACTTTGAGGAATTTTGTGAGCAGGGAGAAAAAAAATGAAAAGAAATCAAGTTCTAGGACATTACTTGAAGAAAATAAAGATCAATATTGTTAGAAGTAAAATGAAGGAATATAAAGTTGGTTTATTTGATCAAGGTTAAATTATATAGTTGTTATCTCTGGTAACCCTTTTGCTGATTACAAACGATGAGGCTTTATGGATTTATTTATAGATAAGAGACAGGACATGGAAAGAAGAGATTATTTGTTGTATTTTAGATGAAGGTGATTGTTTCTAAGTTTGATGAAGAGGAAAGTCATCTCTTTACATATTTTTTTGTTTTCTTTACTAATTCCTATTTTTTCTTTTTCTTTTTTCTTTTTTTATTTCTTCACAGTTTCAATTTTTTGTTTTCATTTTTTCATTTTAATTTTTAATAAAATTACAATTTAAAAAGTTAGAAAATGGCTGTATATAAAGTCTGCTTCTATCAATTTTCTTACGTGGTAGGGAGATTTGAAGAAACAAAATAAGTAACTTCAAGAAAAGAGAAAGGGGATATCAGGAAAAACATAAAAGTAACTTGAATGCAAAGGGAATGAGATAGTTAATAAATGTTTATAGTAAAAATACAAAAGATTAAGAAATGTATTCGATTGAATATGGATTAAATAAAAAAAATATGTGACCAATACAAAAGAAATATATTGCAGTAGTTTGGTTATACAGGAGAATAAATGAGGATTGAATGGCAAAACAAATATATGAAGGAAAAGTGAATGAATAGAGAGGATGAGAAAGACCAGGTAAATTGTGATTGGATAATACCAATTATGTTTGAAAAGAGAATTGTAAAAGGCTTACAAAACAAAAATACCTATTACTCTTGGCACTATCTTTATATTTGGTGATCTTCATCAGCTCTTTCTCTTCTATTCTGCTGTCTCCAGGGACTGCAATGTCCAGAGTTTTTTTGTTGTTTTCATCAACAATTGTTAAGTCTGTCAAGTTATGTAGCAGGTGCTTGTCTATTTGAATTCTAAAGTCCAAGAGCACGTTAGCTTCTTCATTTTCTATTTTGTTGTTCCAGTCGCTATGTTGTGTCCAACTCTTCATGATCCTATGGACCATAGCACACCAGCCTGCCCCCCCATCCTCCTCTGTCTCCCAGAGTTTGTCCAAATTCATGTTTATTGTGTCAATGACCCTATCTAGCCATCACATCCTCTGTCATCTCCTTCTCCTTTTGTCTTCAATCTTTCCCAACATCGAGGTCTTTTCCAATCAGTTCTCTGAAGCCAAAATATTTGAGCTTCAGCTTCAGTATTTGTCCTTCCAAAGAACAGTCAGGGTTGATTTCCTTTAGGATTGACTGATTTGATCTCCTTGCAGTCCAAAAGACTCTCAAGAGTTCATATTGTATTATTTTGTCTATTTTATAGCTGAGTCCAACGAGTTCTTGCTGACAGGCAAGACATATTTGTTGTAGATATTCTAAAGCACTGTTGTTGCTACTTTGTCATGCTGTTGTTTCTAGTCAGTCTTTGTAATCTTCTTATTGTGGACAACTAGATGGTCTATTGTTTCTTCAGCTTCTTTGCAGAGTCAGAATTTGTTGTCTGTTGTTGTCTTCTTGATTCTGGCTTTGTATACATTTGTTCTTAAAGCTTGATGTTCTGCAGCCAATATTCGCCCTCTGTTTCTTTAGTTTTCTTGCTTTTGGTCTTTGCCACATCTTGTTGTGATCTGCTTTGCTTGTTCGTTTTTATTGTGTACTGATCATGTAATACTTTGCCTTGCCATGTCTCTTTTTTATTCTTCATTTGATCTTTCTTGTAAAACAGTTTCCAGTACTCAGTAAAGTACCAGTACTTTATGGTATATGGTACATCTTCTTCAGTCATTCAGCTAGTCTTCCAATGACCGATTTTCTTCTTCAACTGTCTGTACTTGCACGATTCCATGGCTACTTATTTTTCTTGATAAGTTGAATCTGTGAATGTCCTGCATGAATAAATAGTTATCATTATTTTTCTGGTCTTCCTATCCAGAGTTTCTAGTTCCGCTTGAGTCCATTCCACTATTCCAGCTGTGTATCTAAAGACTAATGCCCAGGTGTTAATTGCCTTGATTTATTCCACTGAGTTTTGACTTTAAGATTTTCTTCGCTCTGATGATGTATTCACTTCTAATCTTCTTGACTTCAATGTGTTTGATGTTGTCAGCTTGAAGGATGCCAGGGCATTTCTAGTAACCATCTTCCTTCAGACTTCTAATATTATTTCCATAGGGTAACTTGATTCCTTTGGTTTTCATTATTTATCCCCTATAGATTGTGAGGGGGACACATTTGTCCAGTCCAAATATCATTGAGATATCTTGATTGTATATATGAACAATGTTGATCAGCAATTCCATTTGAGATGGATTCCATACAGTTTTTCTTATCCTGGCTATTTAAGTACCCCTTCAAAAGCCAGAAACATGGCACATGGAAGGTTAATGGGAGACTTGCTTATGTAAATACCACCTCTAAGGCAGCAAGAAACAGCAAGTGAAGATAAGACAT
>NW_015398618.1:13729-18101 GCF_001527695.2 Protobothrops mucrosquamatus
GCAAAATCACCTGCAAATCAAGTGAGAATTGAAGGTCAGGAAGCACTTATAGTACAAAGTGCAAAATTTCTCTTTTTCAGGAAATGCAATACTATGGCAAGCAGATTTCATCTAAATTCCTAAGCTCAGCTTTCTTCTTACCTATAACACCTCTGTAATTCAATATAATATATAATTTCAGCTTATTTTCCCTCGTCTAGCCCATTAGCAAAGACCAAGGCTACTTCACTGAAATGAGAGAGAAAAGCATACTAATGATGCCGCTCTCCAAAGCTCCAATGATCTGCCCCAGCAAATTCATACAGATAGAAAACAACCCAGAGAATAACATAGTACCCTGTGAAAATCCATAGATCAATAGCCTATACATCAAACAGAGTAGCCAATATCATTTTCTGGGTAAAGCTCAACAGGACCTAGCATCATCAGATAATTCATGAAGATATAGTTGTAGAGATTAATGAAAGCTGCTCAGACTGCTAGCAGGATTGTACTCTTCATTGACATAGGTCCTCTACCAAGGCCAGTAAAACAATGTTGGTTCCATTTCCCAGATAAAACCCTGACTGAAATGCATCCGGAGCTCAGAGGTCACCATTTTCTTGAGCCTCTTAAAAGTTTTGGTACCCTCCTAGTCTGCTTGGTATTTTGCAGTAGTTCTGCTCTTTGCTGTTGGGGCATGCCCAGAAGGTGGTGCTAACACCCTTCACACCACTCTACTGCTGCCTACCTTTTAACCCCAAATAAGTATTTCATATCCTTGAATATTGTCCAATATTTGTAATGGCCTTGAAGTGGGAGAACAAACTGAAATTAAATCTATACATGATAGAGATGTGTTGGTAAGCAAAATCTGGACTCTGGGATTATGGTGAAGCGTGGGAATAAAATTAAATCTCCCACAATTATAGGCAGATTAGGAATTCTCTTTGACCCCTGAAGAGTTTGTTGATGGCAGATGTGAAAAAGAGTACATTTGCACAATTATGACTAGTGTGCCAAATGCAATTCTTCCAGAGCCAGTCAGACTTAGTGATTGGCAGCCATGCTTCAGCTCAACAATGACTGATGCATTGTTGCAATGCATTTTACCTGTGACTCCTTAAAAATTGTTTGGAAATTGCCATTGGGACAAACAGGATGGGCAAGTAAATATAAGGTACAAGGAACATCTACTACTACTACTACTACTACTACTACTACTACTACAAATAATAATAATAATAATAATAATAATAATAATAATAATAATAATAATAATAATAATAATAATAATAATAATAATAATAATAATAATAATAATAATAATAAAGTTGGAAGGGACCTTGGAGGTCATAAAGTCCAACCCCCTGCTCAGGCAGGTAACCCTACACCATTTCGGACAAATGGCTGTCCAGTCTCTTTTTAAAAACTTCCAGTGTTGGAGCATTCACCGCTTCTGGAGGCAGGTTGTTCCACTGGTTAATTGTTCTAACTGTCAGGAAGTTTCTCCTTAGTTCTAGGTTGCTTCTCTCCTTGATTAGTTTCCATTGCTTCTTGTCCTGCCTTGAGGCGCCTTGGAAAATAGCTTGACTCCCTCTTCCTTGTGGCACCCCTGAGATATTGGAATACTGCTATCATGTCCCCCCTCGTCCTTCTCTTCATTAAACTAGACATACCCAATTCCAGCAGCCATTCCTTATATGCTTTAGCTTCCAGTCCCCTAATCATCTTTGTTGCTCTTCTCTGTACTCTTTCTAGAGTCTCAACATCTTTTTTACATCGTGGTGACCAAAACTGGATGCAGTATTCCAAGTGTGGCCTTACCAAGGCATTGTAAAGTGGTATTAATACTTCACGTGATCTCGATTCTATCCCTCTGTTAATGCAGCCTAGCACTGTGTTGGCTTTTTTGGCAGCTGCAGCACACTGCTGGCTCATATTTAAGTGATTGTTCACTAGGACTCCGAGGTCCCTCTTACAGTTACTATTATTGAGCAAGGTACCCCCAATACTATACCTGTGCATTTGGTTTTTCTTGCCTAAATGTAGAACCTTGCTTTTTTCACCATTGAATTTCATTTTGTTAGATAGCGCCCAGTGTTCAAGTCTGTCCAGATCCTCCTGTATCCTAAGCCTGTCTTCTAGAGTGTTGGCTATTCCTGCCAGCTTGGTATCGTCTGCAAATTTGATGAGTTCCCCATCTATCCCCTCATCCAAATCGTTGATGAAGATGTTGAAGAGCACTGGGCCCAGAACAGAGCCCTGGGGCACCCTACTACACACTTTCCTCCATGTAGATGCGGTTCCATTGAGGACCACAGGCTGAGTACAGCCGGTCAGCCAGCTACGGATCCATCTGGTGGTGGTGCTGTCTAACCCACATTTTTCTATCTTATCAAGTAGTAGGTTGTGATCTACTTTATCAAATGCCTTACTGAAATCCAAGTAAATTATATCCACAGCATTCCTCTGGTCCACTAATTTTGTCACTTGGTCAAAGAATGCAATAAGATTTGTCTGGCATGATCTGTTTTTGACAAACCCATGTTGGCTTTTAGTAATGATTTTGTTTGCCTCTACGTGTTCACTGATTCGTTGTTTGATTATCTTTTCCAGAATCTTCCCAGGTATTGAGGTCAGGCTGATAGGTCTGTAATTTCCTGGGTCCATTTTTTTCCCTTTTTTGAAGATGGGAATTACATCAGCTCTTTTCTAGTCCTCTGGTAGTTCCCCAGTGCTCCAGGATCTTTGGAAAATATAGTTCAGTGGTTCTGAGATCACATCTGCCAGTTCCTTGTGAACCTTGGGGTGTAATCCATCTGGTCCTGGCGATTTGAACTCATCTAGGTTGGACAGGTGCTCACTTTTCATTTTCTTGCCTATCTTAACTTGTGTTTCTATACTGTTTTTTATGGCACTATTTTTGATAGGTTGATCTGTTTTTTCCCTTTGTGTAAAGACAAATGCAAAAAACGAGTTAAATAGTTCTGCTTTCTCCCTGTTGCTTGTCACCTTCTTGCCACTTTCACCAACTAATGGACCAATCATTTCCTTCACTTTTTTCTTGTTTTTTACATGTTGAAAGAAGCTTTTTTTTGTTATTTTTGACTTTGGTCGCAAGTCTTAGTTCATTTTGAGCCTTAGCTTTCCTCACTTCATCTTTGCAGGCTCAGGCTGTTTGCTGATATTCTGACTTAGTTATGTGTCCCTCTTTCCACTTTCTATACTTGTCCTTTTTATCTTTCAATTTCTCAGAGAGTTCTTTATGCTACCATGCTGGTTTCTTTTGAGAGCTGTTATTTTTCCTCTTTGTTGGTATTGTGCTAGACTGGGCTTTTATTATCTCACTTTTCAAAATTTCCCAGAATTCTTGAGTTGCTTTCCCCTGGAGGATTTTCATCCATGGAATCCTTCCCAAGCCCTCTCTAAGTTTATTGAAATTAGCTCTCTTGAAGTCCAAAACTCTAGTTTGACTGTGTTCTATTTCTTGTGCTTCCATAATGTTGAATTCCAATATTGCATGATCACTTCCTCCCAAGGTTCCTATGGCTTCAACACCTTCTATCATTTTATCTCTGTTAGTGAGAATTAGATCCAAGATGGCTAATCCCCTAGTTCCCTTCTCTACTTTTTGGGAGACAAAGTTGTCTGCTAGGTTTGTCAGGAATCTGTTTGATCTTCCACTTGGTGCAGAGTTTGTCTCCCAGTTGATGTCAGGGTAGTTAAAGTCCCCCATTACTATTGTGATGTGCTTCCTACATACCTTAGTTAGCTGACTAACAAAAAGTTCATCTATTTCCTGTGTTTGGTTGGATGGCCTATAGTATACACCTATGGCAATGTCATCCCCCCCCCTTTCGTATTGACCCAAATGCATTCAAGACAGTTTTCATCATTGTTGTGCTCTATTTCTGTAGAGATGTAGTTATTTCTTATATAGAGAGCAACTCCACCTCCTCTTTTATTTGGTCTGTTTCTTTTAAATAATTTAAATCCCTCTAGCTGTGTGTTCCATTTGTGGGTTTCATCCATGTTTCCGTAATGGCAACAATATCATATCTGCCTTCATTAACCCGAATTTCTAGTTCACCCTGTTTGCTGTTCATACTCTGTGCATTGGTGTATAGATATTTGAGTCCTTTATGACTGACCCTGTGTTTACTTTCTACATAACCTGTGTGGTTATGGAAAAGATAGATAGATAGATAGATAGATAGATAGATAGATAGATAGATAGATAGATAGATAGATAGATAGATAGATAGATAGATAGATAGATAGATAGATAGATAGATAGACAGACAGACAGACAGACAGACAGACAGACAGACAGACAGACAGACAGACAGACAGACAGACAGACAGACAGACAGACAGACAGACAGATAGA
>NW_015398619.1:0-1479 GCF_001527695.2 Protobothrops mucrosquamatus
CACAGAGCGGGCCTCCTCAGGGTGCCGTCGGCCAAACAGTGTCGGCTGGCGACCCCCAGGGGGAGGGCCTTCTCTGTGGGAGCCCCCACCCTGTGGAATGAACTCCCCCCAGAGATCCGGATTATTCCGGATCTCCCCTCCTTCCGCCGTGCCCTCAAGACATGGCTTTTCCATCAAGCGGGATTGGCCTGGGGGGGGGTTATAGGGGTTTATAGGGATTTTAATTGGGATTTTATAATTTTTCTAATAACAGGTTTATTTAATATATATTTTAATTTGGTTTTTAGATATTTATTGTATAGCTCTGTTTTTACTTACCTGTAAGCCGCCCTGAGTCCCTCGGGAGAAGGGCGGGGTATAAATTAAAGTATTAAATTAAATTATTAAATTAAATAGAGGGGATGGGGTCTCCAGGGGGAGAGGGCTGCCAAGAAGGCTCTTATTTGGGGGGGTGTCTTCATCTGGGGGAGACCTAAAAGTTTGCTGAGCACCTGCCTCTCCGTTTCCCAGAGGTCACCCAAAGGAAGAGGAGTGGGAGGAAGAAGGAGCACCTCTTCCTAAGGACGGAGAAAGTAAGTAGCCAAGGGAGGCTACCTGAAAGGCCCAGTGACCCAGCCTGGCCCAAGGAAGCAGAGACCAGGATGTTCGGGTACATATGTCCAGTTAACAATAATTGACATAATGGTAAATAGCTATAGTAAATATGATAAACGATAATCATAAACAGTGTCAGTTGGTCAATGCATATCATTCTTCTTACTAATATATATTCAAAATAGCATATAGCACATTCATTTCTCACTAGTTCGTTTTCCTAAACCATTGGTAAAAATTATCCCATGTTCTAAAGTAAACTGAATCTTCTTTCTCTTTACTCTCTAAAGCCAATCTATCAGAAACTATTTAGAACAGAAACTATTTATTTATTATCGTGGTTTTTAGTATCGCCTGTTCACCGCCCTGAGTCCCGTAAGGGAGATAGGGCGGTATGTAAATTTAATAAATAATAATAATCATAATCCATTTCTGCACATTCTAAGATTTTCTTAATTAAAACCTCTTCAGTTGTTAAGTTTTCAGTTTTCCAGTATTGGGCAAATACTATTCTCCCTGCTGTCAGTACATGCAATATTAAATATTCGTTCTCCTTCTCATAATTAGATCCTAATATTCGTAACAAAAACAGTTCTGGTTTAAATTCTATCTGTCTTTTAATCATCTTTTCCAACCATGTATGTATCTTAACCCAAATCCTTTTTGCTTTAGGGCATGTCCACCAGATATGATAGTAAGTACCTGGCCTTTGTTTACATTTCCAGGAATTATTCAAAGTATTTTTAAACATTTTCGCTAATCTTACTGGTATCATGTGCCATCTATAAAACATTTTATACAGATTTTCTTTATATGAGACCGCTTTAGTCAATTTAATATTTCTATCCCATAATTTTTGCCAGTCTTCCAAATCTATAGAATATC
>NW_015398619.1:5007-6891 GCF_001527695.2 Protobothrops mucrosquamatus
AAACGAAGGTAACTTTCTTACTGATAAAGTAATAAATGAAGATATGTATCATTGTGTTGATATGCATAGGCTTCCCTTCCTTCTTTCCTTCATTTGTCCCACTTTTGTCTCCCCCAATGCAGGCGATTTGATCTTAGAAGATCTTTGAGTTCCTCCCCACCAGCATCCCCCACCATCCTCCAAAGCCCCTGCAGGCAGGTTGAGGTCTCTTTCTCTCTCTCTTCCAGCTCCCACATCCTCAGATTCTCAACTTAGAGATGGACCCAAAGGATGAAATCTTAATTAATGAAGGTAACTTTCTTACTGATAAAGTAATAAATGAAGATATTTATGGCTGGTCATTGTGTTGATATGCATAGGCTTCCCTTCCTTCTTTCCTTCATTGCTCCCACTTTTTTCTCCCTCAATGCAGGAGATTTGACCTTAGAAGATATTTAAGTTCCTCCCCACCACCATCCCCCACCATCTCCAAAGCCCCTGCAGGCAGGTTGAGGTCTCTCTTTCAGTCTCTCTCTTCCAGCTCCCGGAAGTCCAAATCTTAAATCTGGAGATGGACGAAAAGGACGAAGTGTTGATTAATGAAGTTAACTTTCTTACTGGCTTGATGATGTCATCTGGACGGTTCAACTGACGCTCATTTGCGTGAAAATGGCTCCAAAGATGTAAGTAGGGCTGCTGGGCTCTGGGGAACTTTCCCCATTTTGTGGCCAATTTCTCAGAGGAGGGGGATATTCCGCAGAGCAGGAGGGGGGAGCAGCCAGGAGCAGAAAGGAACAGCTGCCTGCAGGAGTCTAAATCTTTTCCTTCTGGGACGAGAAGCAAAACCTCTTCAAAGGAAAACAAGAGAGTCCAGTTGCCTGGTGGAAAAAGCATCTTTGGGATAAATCTCTAGGAAAGGGGAACCGGGGGGGCGAAGGGGGGAAGCAAAAGGGTTCCAATTTTATCTTTAGTTCCTGACTGGGGCTAAAAGCCTTGGTTGAGAACTTTCCAATAGGTTTAAGCAAGGTTAAAAGGGATGAGCTGGTTTCTGAATTCAAAGGGATTGTGGAAAGAAGGATTTAGTTGGTCCCTTTATTTATGTTCCTTTTTTTCTCTCTTCCAGGGGTTTTTGCATGTTGGGGTGTTTCCCTTGGTTTGGAAGGAAGACAAGGGCAAGCCCTCCAGTCGCTCCCCTCTGCCCCCCCAAAAAGAAAATAACCTACACCATTGAAATCACGATGGTGAAGAGGGAGCGTTGTGGTGAGTGGAGACTCTGGATCGGGCTCTTCCTGACCCCCCCAGCACCCCTCCTTCTGCAGCTCCTGCAGGTATCTCTGGAAGGGTCTGTCCTGGATCCCCAAACGGAGCTTGATCTCCGAATTGCCCTCGTAGAGGGAGCAGGAGTTGCCCAAGGCCTCAGTGCGAATCTCTCCCCTGGCCAGGAGAATCCACCAGCTCCATGAAACAGGAAGAGCTTCTGAATAGAGGGGAGGGGTCTCCAGGGGGAGAGGGCTGCCAAGAAGGCTCTGATTTGGGGGGGGGTTCTTCATCTGGGGGAGATCTAAAAGTTTGCTGAGCACCTGCCTCTCCTTTTCCCAGGGCCCAGTGAAAGGAAGAGGAGTGGGAGGAAGAAGGAACGCCTCTTCCTGAGGACAGAAAAAGTAAGTAGCAACCTGAAAAGTCAAACTGAGAGCCCCACCCTCATATAATCTCTCTCTTGGGGGGAAAGGGCAGGGAAGCATGGGTCCTGTTTCCTTTCCATCCATTTGGTGGTGGATCAGGGAATCCCTGGACGTGGCGCTAATACGTGTCTCGATGGGCCAAAGGGAAGGGGGGGATGACTCTGCAAGACCCTTTGGCACCAGGAAGGTTGAGGTCTCTCTCTTCCAGCTCCCACACCCCCAG
>NW_015398620.1:0-6890 GCF_001527695.2 Protobothrops mucrosquamatus
TGATTGATTGGTGATTAGTTATTTATCCTTACACAGAGATAGGAATAAAATCATCTTAAGTGATTAGAAATGGTAGTCAATAATTACTTTTAAAAGGCTGGCACTTCACATACTCATTTTAGTTTTTTACAATGGAAAACAGAATTTCCTTTTTCCTTTGGAACTTAATAGGTTATTACTGCAGGTATTTCCTTGTAGTCTGATAATTGTCTGCTGGTGATAAATATTGCATCATACTACTGGGTGTGTCTTTTGTGCAAATAGCTTCCTGATAGAAGAACTGCTGGTTTTTCAGGTTAATGGATAGAGTAACCAGTGTCAGTACCCTGTAAAGTTGCTTAGAAGGAACGTTTCAGCTATGGGTATGGTAAGGCTTGATTGATCAGAATGCCATTTACATGATTATTCTCATTTAAAACCATATACATTCATAGACTCCTGTAATTGTGTATTTCCCTTTTTTAAGCATAAGAATAACATAAGAATAAGAAATGAGGTTTGATTAGGCCATTTATTTAACATAGTAGCTGCTGCTTTAACTTCCTGTTGGAGCAATGAATAAAACTGGGATGCTCCAAAGTTATAAATTTCTGTGACTTCCGCTTGAAATATAGCATAAGAAATCATTTCACTCTGTAAAACCTTCAAAGATTTATTCTAGAATGATGTAATTGAATAATACTTTTTTCCTTTGCTTTGCTTTTTAAAGTAACTTTATAATCTCAACAGATCAGACTGAAGTGTGTGCTATCATATTGGGATGCTAGGTTACTGTGCTGCTCTTGCTAGATCTTGCTAGATCTTGCTAGGAATAAAATAAGGGAAATTTCTGTGTCAGTTGTTAGATATAATGATTTACTCAAAGCCTGTAGATCTACCTTCCTTATTGCTTAAATTTGAGCAGAAATGAGCCCCATTCTGTTTCTGAAAAATCAGTTCTGTATTTGATGAAAGTGCTGCTATTAGACTTTTCAGGAATAAAATACAGGTGGTCCTTGACTTATGACTGTTCGTTCCGTGACCGTTCAAAATGACAAAGGTGCTGAATGAAGGGACTTACGGCCGATGCTCAGACTTAGGATTGTCGCAGCAGCTCCATGGTTACCTAATTGAAATCTGGACTCTTTGCAACCTGTTTGCACTGATGATGGATTGCCAAGACTTCCGTGATCATGTGGTCGCCACTTGTGACCTCCCCTGGTGGCTTCTTCAGAAAGTCAACAGGGAAGCCAGCAGGGAAAATCACGAGCCGCTTTGTCTCTCTGGGCAGTGTGCCCCCTCCCCTCCTCGCCAAGGGAGGCAGGGCAGCAAGGCACTGCCCAGAGAAATAAAGCTGGAACAGCTGTGCTTCTCCCCATAGTGTACTGCCTCCTCTCCCCAACCCATTTATGAAAGTTATGAAAAAAATTACAAAAATGGTCTTGCAACTTTTAGGTTGAAACTCTGCAAAATTACTTTCTTTGGAAAGATCTACCACGCCTACTATTTTCATCCAATGCTGCCAACCCACACACATGCACAAAAACTGCAGAAGTTTGGATGCTTTTCCTTCTTCTGTCAGATCAAATTTTGAGTCTTGTGGCCTTTAAATTTTAAACATGGGTAGTCCTCAAATTAGAACAGTTCATTTAGTGGCTGTTCAAAGTCACAACGGATTTATGACCGGTTTTCACACTTAACGACTGTTGCAGCATCCCCATGGTCACATGATCAAAATTCGGATGCTTGGCAACTGTTTCATATTTATGGCACTTGCAATGTGCTGCGGTCATGTGATCAGATTTTACAACCTTTTGACAAGCAAAGTCAATGGGGAAGCAGATTCACTTAACAACCATGTTACTAACTTAATGACTGCAGTAATACACCTAAGAACTGTGGCAAGAAAGGTTGTAAAATGGGGCAAAACTCACTTAACAAATGTTTCATTTAGCAACACAAATGTTGGGCTCAATTGTGATTGCAACTCAAGGACTACCTGAAATGCCAATTATGAGAATCCAATTCAAGTCAGACTGATTGGCATATCCTATAGATTCATTGGATGCAAATTTGGTCTGTTCTTGTCCAGATAAAATAGATAATTTACAATGTAGATAGCATGAGAATATGGGCAGATTCTTTTCAGAGGTGAGATGTATTACATCATGCTTGACCCTTGCTGGCTGGGGAGAACAGACTCAGTGGCAAATGATGAATGTGTCTTTGTGATACAGAATGATTTTTTTTCATCTGTAAAAATGTAGTGGTGAAATTTTGTATTGTAAATTATTAAGTTTTTAACAGAATTCCCTATTGTAATATTTGGCAAGGTCTTGAAGTGTATAGTGGAGTATAGCTCTATAGTATTCTAGAAAAGTGGATGACATCAATTACCTAGATCTATTTCAAGGTGACTTTAAGGCTTGTTATGGGAGAAAGACTAGTTGAATAATCTCCACAAAGAACTAGACAAAGCAAAATATAGTTCTCTTGGTTCTATTTGATTTCTTAATGGCTTTTGTTAAGTTGCAGAGATCATTTCAAAAAGTAGTGCTAGGAGATTCCCATTCATCCAAAATCTGTTGGCTTGTGATGACCTTTAGGTGTCCATCTTCTTTTCTAATATTTAGCTTGTACATGGTACTGAAAGAGACTGTTCACGAACTATTCCAGTATTGTTGTGGACATGCAACATCTATGGTTTCACCTTCCCACACAATACCTGAATTACACAGACACAAACAAAATCCATCCTATATATGTATAAGCTTTGGTGTACAATAGGTACCATGCTAATGACACTCTTTTTTCTTCTTTTGGTCAAAATCAAGAGACTGTTTAAGTTCTAAATCACTATTCAGTGTTGAAAATCAGCAAACAAATTGAAGTTTGATCTAGAGGAGACAGAAATACTATAATCTTATTTAGTCAGATGGAAGATCAGGAAATATGATTCAACCTCTGTTAGACAGAGTTATCTTTGTGAAGACTCAGAAGCACATCTCAGTTGGACTGCTGAAGTCAGCCTGAATCCAGGAGCCTAGGGATTCCTTGTTCGATTCCAAGGATCAGTATTAAGTTTTTCAACTGTGTCTGCTCCTCGAAATGAAAAATCTAAGTAGAATCATATGAAATATTCTCTTTGGCAGGTCCAGAATGCTGCGGTCAGACATTGTTTAATTGTTGAAATAATTTCCCTAACTATTTTGTTTACTGGTAAAATTCAAAGTGCTGATCATGACATTAAAAAGCCTACATGATACTGAATCAAATACCTAAAGTCTGGATTTTTCCTGGATTTAAGCAGAACTTTAGTCATCAAGATGGAAATTGCTTTTGAGGAAGGGGCAGTGTGAGTTATGAATGGTGTCTGTTTCATTTTGATTGTCATTGCTATTATTTTTAATTGTCATTCAATTTCAATTATTGTTTCTATTAATTAAATATTCCAGTTGTGCAAACAGGTGGGCATTCACTATTGTCTTGAAATTATTAAACATTGAAATCATCCAACAAACAGTTTAAGTAAATGTATATTTAATTTTAATTCTTAATTTTGTTATTTTCATTTCAGGTAAAACGACTCAGGGCAATTATTAACTTGAGGATAATTTATGAAAGAAGTTCACAGCATGTTCAGGAATATACTAAAATGACCAAAATCTCTTTTGGCACTGATATGAAATATATGAATTAGCTCCTGACAAGAAACTATAGCATTTGGAAGTTTCCAATGATGTGCTCTTAAAATCTGCATCTTATTGCCTGCCAGAAAACACCTCTATTAAAGAATATAACAATTGAAGGAACATGTCTAACAATGCAGAAATACTCAATCTATCGTTTTTATTAGAGCATGAAAGAGAAACAATATTGGGAGTATTAAAAAGAGATGAATACTTGAAAAAATTGGAAGATAAACGAATCAGGTAATCATTAAAATATCTATACTATTTAAACTTCGAAATATTAAAGCTTGGTTTGGAAATGTGTTAGTAGCGATAGTTATAAATGTTACATTTTGCTGCTTTTTCATGTGCACAGCATTAAACTTTTTAAAAAGATTATTCTTTGTGATAACTGGAGCCTAATTAGAAATTGTTGGTATGAAACTCATGTACACATGCACAATATAGTCCTGCATAGTTTCACAGAAATCAGGATAAGTTGCCCAAAATAATAGCTGTGTCTAGCACTAACATTATTTTTGTGTGTACTGTAGCACAAACATTTCATACTTGATTGAAATGATTGAATATGGTTATATCTTCTGGTGTCACTGATATATGGTAATATGCTCATAGGTTATAAGTTCTTATACAAATTCTTCTTTTATTGTTATTTCTAAGTTAACTAATATTGTGTATTATAGTTCCCACTATCTAGCTCAGGGAATGCATTTCATGTTAACTGTTAATCTATAGTATGGACTATCATTATTTCTTGTTTTCCAATATTTCATAGAAAGCACACTAGTTAATTACTGTGTACATTTTAAAATAGTTTAGGCTATTAACTAATCTTGGTATTTTTTTTTCCTTACATTTTTGTACATAGTAAGGAAAGAATTTTGCACTTGCCTTCTCTTAACACAAATAATGTGCTTCAGTTTAAAACCCAAATGGCACAAATGAAGCTCCTGGTGCACAATAAGCATTAATAAGCCATGAGCAAAACTGATGTTGGCAATTTAAGAAAATGGTTAGTATTCAAACTACGTACTATTTTTAAAGTTTTGTACTTTGTATTTCTACTTATCCTGGTTCTAAGCAAGATAGATAAGCATAGAAAATTGGCCAAAAATCAAATAAATCTTTTGCAGAGAATAGAAGAGGAAATCAGTCACAAATTAGCCTCCGTAGAGGGAGAAATCTTCAGCCCGAAGTCCATACCACTCAAATCTTAAATATCAATATTACAGCTAAGAAGCTGACTGGTTGCTCTTGGGCAGACTTTGTTAGCTGTAAGTCCATGTAGGTCTGTGGGTTTAGATGCACTTTGCCTTCCAGAAAGACCAGAGTCGGTAACAAAAAGATGATTGAACAAGCAGAGCAGAATGCAGGCTGTGATTCTTCAGTAACAGAGGAGTCTGCAGAGTTGTTGGAGTGTACCTATATATTTTTAAGAATTTTTATTGTAATAGTAAAATCTAATACAAACTTAAAAAAGAACATAAAAAGGAAAAAGGGCAAGAAAAAAGAGAAAGAAAAATAAGAATAAAATAAGGAAAGGGAAAATAAATATATAAAGAAGTAACTTGTAACCCCAACCTTCATCATAACAAGTATAATAAGTAAATCTAATAACTCTTCATCCCCTCTAAGGTTAAAAACATTATCTCTTCATCCCATATCCCATAATTTATCTAAAAACGAATCCATATCATCTTTTCAGTTCTGATGTCAGCAGATAGTCCTTAAAATGTTGCCAAAGATAACACTGTATCTTGTTTTAATTTGGTCAGATAAATCAACTTTATATTCCTTCCTTTTACTTCTAACAGTCTTAATCTTTAGTTCCTTCAAATACTGTTGTAGAATTTGATTTCTCTTCATTTCTTCTTTGTCTCATCACACAGAATTTATAAAAACGTTAACAAGCTTCTTTTGTAAATCCAGAAGGGAAAAAAATTCTGTTATAGTATTCTCTTTGCAAAATTCTCTGTACAGGATGGCTCTCCTGTACATATCTCATGGACACTTAGGTAACAAAATCATTGTTCTCCCAGTTACCTATATAAAACTGTTCAGAATTTGGCTTTCTGTTTTAAACTGCTATTTTATTGTTTAGGTTTGAGTGTTGCCAATATGTTATAATGTAGTGAGGATAATTGGTTATATTCCTAGCCTAGGATAATGTACATATAACATAAAGGTTAATGTCTTTCTTTGGAATGGTAATATATTGATAGTGTAATTATTCCAGATCCATCGATGGGTTAATAGAACTGTAAAATGCATTATTTGCATCCTATGTACCTTGTTCATAGTATTTGAATTAAAGTTGTCTTTACATATTAGCTCAAATAAATGAAAATCTCTCTCTTTTAAGCATTAGACTCACTGATTTCAAAGGAAAGAAGGCCAAGTGTATAATCTACAATATTTTAATTGAGCATCTATGCACTTAGATTTTTACCTTTTAAAACCCACTTTTTGACAAAAACTGTTCTTATTCTCCATGTATATAACTGTGTTGCTATTGAGTTTGTTCTGATGTAGAAAATTCTATTTGGCATTATTATACAAGAGACAGTATTTGTTTAGAAATTGGATTGAAAGTAAATGAAGTTCAGCTTATTCCTTTGCCTCCTCCACTGCATGTTCTTCAGAAACTCTTAATTACTTCAGTTCTGAAATCAGAGTATATTGTGACAATCATCAAATGATTCAGTTTTGAAGATACCAGAGGGAGATGCAAAACACAGCTGCAAGAATTTATAATGAACTAAAGCGGCACCAGGGTTCATCTCATCTCTATTCTTCTTTTCTTCAATTCTTGAGATTATTGGGAGTTCTTTTTATTCATATCCTGGCCAAGGTCAGACCTACAGTACTTAAGTTAAATGGAATAGCTGGATTTGGATGTTTTTAGACCACCTCAATATATTTTTCTGAAAATTAATAGTTCTAGATTTCCACTGGTTGTCCTTCAGTTCGATAGAGAAAGTAGTATTTTTGCAGAAAACAGAGCTGAAGCATTGGAAGAACTGCCTGTCTTTTATTTAATAAATTATGCTGCATAGTGAAGAATAAAGGAGAAGCATATTTGAGCAGAGGTTTGGAACAGCAGCTCCAGACTAATGACATCGGTTAATCAAATAATTTGATTCAGGGCATAATCATTGCTAAATGGTAGCATATGTGTTTTGCATATTAACAGTCAAATTGCAGCCTCTGACATCTTCA
>NW_015398621.1:0-1519 GCF_001527695.2 Protobothrops mucrosquamatus
GAGTCGTAAAAGAGCCAAGGTTGACTACCCCTGCTTTAGGCTTTTCGAGCCAAGAAATTATGTGTTTATATATTCACATCTGCACATGAGTGGAAAAACAATTTATTGTGGTAAATGTTTAGTCTTTAAGATGCCACAAATCCCTGCCTTACCTTTCTGAAGAACAAGGGGAAGAAATTTCTAGCCTGCCCAATTTAATAATGTTTGTCTTTAGAAAAGGAAGCAAAATCAGGAGCCTTCACACACGTTTCTTGATAGGCCAATTAACTGAATCTTGTGGCAATTGGGTTTTACTAGTTTTTTTCCTTGAGTTCTAATCACTAGTTGTGGTGGTAGTTTTTCTGGATTAGCTGGCTTGAATGTAAGCTTTAATTGGAAGGACATAGTAAATACATTTTCTTAATTTTTCTACTTGTGTTTTAGCCAGACACAGAATCTGCCCCTAGGAGCTGTGCTGATAAAAAAAAAAAATGTTTCTAAACTGATGTACAACCTTCAAACTAATAACCCTTGCTTAACGAGGGTAATTGGAACTGGAATTTCCATCACTAAGCAATGCTATCATACAGCAGTTGCTTAGCAACAGCAGTTCCCTTACCATTGTTAAGGGAATTGCAACTTCATTAAGCACAATGTCACATTGGTGCCATTTGTGATCTCTTGCTGGCTTCCCCACTGACTGTCCAAAGCCAGGGCTAAAGGTTGCAAATGGTGATCACGTGAATGTGGGATGCTGTAATGTCTTAAGTGCAAGCAGGTCACCAAGTACCCAAATCATGTTCATGCGAAAGTGGCCATCTGTGACAGCTGCAAATACAAGGACCGGTCATAAGTACCATTTGTTCAGCACCTTCATAAATTTGAAAGGTTGCTGAACAAGTGGTCATTAAGCTAAGTACTTAATTGGTGTGGATCTACTTTTATAATAAGAGAGACTTACCTTCATTGACAGAATCTGCTAGTACTGTAATATCAAGGAGGGATTACTGCAATAGGCACTTTGTATGCAGCCCTCAAAGAACTAAATGCAGTTGATCTGGAATGCAGTGGCCCCTGCAGCAAATGACATTTCATTTCCCATTGAAATTAGGTTGGCTGCCAATGGCTTTCCAAGCCCAATCCAGTTATATAACACTTATGGTAATCAATGGTGAAATAAAAGAAATTCAGGAACATGTAGCATTTTGCAAGGTGATTGTAACTACAGAAAAAGGTAGGATTTTAACTGTCAGAATTCCGAGTCAGCAACTAGAAGACACCATGTTAAGAAACAGAACTGTAGTTTCTTTGGCTGCCCTCAAGAAAGAATCAGAATCAGAATGTCAAGCCGTCGTGTCTTGGCGCTGCACAAACCAGCCAGCAAGCAGGAACGTTAGACATATGGTAGTTTAATCACTCCATGTAGGTTAAAGTCAGCACTGGGAGGCGTTTGCTCCCAATGCCTTACATAGCATGTGTTCCGGCCCCACCCTTGTGGATACGCCCCGGCCCCACCCACCTCCCAAGCCACCATCCTAAG
>NW_015398621.1:5811-6890 GCF_001527695.2 Protobothrops mucrosquamatus
CCGCTCCACTGTTTTCTTTGGGGTGGAACCTGGTTTGCCTTGGCCGGTCGGGGTACCTTGCGATGCTGGTACAGGACATTCTGCCACTCGATGTCCTGGCCGATTGCACCTGAAACACCTAAAAGGTGGCTTAGTAGGGGTTGTAGCCGGGGCCGGTGGCCGGCTGGACTCCTTAGGACGTTCCCCTCCCCGCCGGGGGCTGGCCTGTTCATCTGTGGAACGCCGACACTCCTGCAGTCCGGCGTCGAGCTCCGACGCCACCCTATACCACTCCGACAGCCGGCAAGACACCCCTCGCACCACACAGGCCTGGCGTAGCTCTTTATCCAGGCCTTGCCTGAAGTGATATACCAGGAGACGTTCCGGCCATAAACGTAGCCGGCCAGCTGCCTTCTGGAACTCCCGCACGTATGCCCGGACGGGCCGGCCTTTCTGCCTCAACCCCAGTACCTCCATCTCAGCACGCTGTACCCGGGAGTGGTCCTCGAACCTGGCTCTCAGTGCTTCCAGGAACAGTCCAACGTCTCCTAACTCTCGGGCATGGTCACTGTATAGGTCAGCAGCCCACGCCGCAGCCTCTCCTTGAAGGCTCGCTGTGATGGCTACCACCATTGCCCAATGAGACGAGTATAACTCCGTATAGCGGTCCAGATGGCTTAGGACCTGACCCAAGAACATCGCTAATCTGTCTGGGTCACCGTCAAAAGTTGCTGCAATGGGTGGTGGCCCCCATATGAAACCTGTTGGCCAGGGGCCCGTGGCCTGTGCGTCCCTCTGTCCGCTGTCGACAGTGGTGGACCGGCGACCACTTGGACCTGGTCCCCAGGCCGCTGATGACCCGGACAGGCGTGCCGGCTGACGGGTAGGCACAGCAGCCGTAGGCCCACCCGGCCGACCCTCTCTTTGGGACCGAGATTGGACAGTGGATGTCTGGCCCAGCGGAAACCCCCCTGGGTCAGGACCACCGCCAGGAGGTAATTTGAACCGTGGACTAGCCAGCTGGAACCTAGTACCAGCTGAGCCCCGCGGTCCCGGTGTGCCACTGGGAGCAGACGGAGGTGGCAGGTAGCCCGTTTCTC
>NW_015398622.1:0-1531 GCF_001527695.2 Protobothrops mucrosquamatus
TCTCTCTCTCTCTCTCTCTCTCTCTCTCTCTCTCTCTCTCTCTCTCTCTCTCTCTCTCTCTCTCTCTCTCTCTCCCTCCCTCCCTCCCCCCCTCTCTCACAGACATATGCATAATCATATGCACAAATAATATGCAACATAGAATCACAAGTTGGAAGGGACCTCAGAGGTCTTCTAGTCTAACCCCATGCTCAAGGCAGGAGAACTTACACCATCTTTATCAACCGGTTGACCAACCAAAAACCTCCAGTGACGGAACATCCACAACTCTGGGGGCAAGTTGTTCCATTGATAAGTTATTCTCACTGACAGGGAATTTCTCCTTACTTCTAGGCTGGATTTCTCTTTAACAAGCTTCCATCCGTTACTTCTTATCCTACCCTTTCATGCTTTGGAGAATAAGTCAAACCCCTCTTCTTTGTGACAAACAGACACACAGAAACAGACAGACAGGGGGACAAAAGACATTAAAAAATAAAAATAAAAACTCTGAAAACGAAGTAGGAAAGGATGGCCTTGAAGAGAGGAGGCACATCTCTAATGAAAATCCAACTCAGGACTCTTGTCACTTAGATCTACCAGTGATTTTAGAAGCACCACCTTAAATACAAGTCAAAAATTGTGTTTGTTCGGTGAAAACCGTGCAGTTGACCCACTTCCCGATCAAATGTAAACAGGACTGTCTGAATCCAGAAATGTAATAAGGTTCACAGCACCATCTGTTGACTGCAATGTTTTTGAGTAATTTTAGCTGATTTATTATTGCTTGATGAACAATATATAAGTATGTACACTTATTATCACTCTGTTCTAAATCTGGGGACTATTTCATATGTAGAGTTTCTCAGTTTTCTTCCTAAGTGTTCTTTCTATTTAAAAGAAATGGGACAGAAGGAAACAATTATTAATCGACGGCATTCTAGAATTTTTCACAATCTTGTTAATGTCCAGACAGTGTGAACTAGGTTAGCAACCTGGCTAGATCCTTGCCATATGCAGCATTCCCTGGTAATGGTAAGCACAGGAGCCAAGGTGCCCCAAATGAAACTACAGCCCAATTTTACTCTCCCGCGTAAAATTGGAAGTGTCTTGTCGACGTTTCGACGCTAGATGCTGCTGCTAGCCCCATGCGTTTGTGCAAATGGGCTGCACAACCCCCATGTGCACTAGCGGTCCCATTTGTGCCAGCGCACAGGCGCTAGCCGCTGCTGCTAGTCCTGCGTGCATGCACAAACAGGTCCATGGGCACTAGTGCAAGTGGGGGTGAGTCCCACGGCCCGGTGGCCAGTAGGCCACAGTGTGGTAGTGGGCCATAGCCTATAGCAGGGGTAGGCAACTTTGGCTCTTTTATGACTTGTGGACTTCAACTCCCAGAATTCCTGAGCCAGCATGGCTCAGCTTGGAAACCTCTCCCTTTCCCCTCAGCGTGGCTGGCTCAGGAATTCTGGGAGTTGAAGTCTACGAGTCATAAAAGAGTCAAGGTTGCCTACCCCTGACCTATAGGTTGGGGACCCCTGGGCTAGACATAGCT
>NW_015398622.1:5055-6889 GCF_001527695.2 Protobothrops mucrosquamatus
CAAAACTTATTGGATATTTTTTTTAACAGAATGATAGAGTTCGAAGAGACCTTGGAGGTCTTCTGGTCCAACCCTCTGCTCAAGCAGGAGATCCTATACTATTTCAAACAAGTGGTTGTTCAATCTCTTCTTAAAAACTTCCAACTTCTGGAGACAAACCATTCCACCGATTAATTATTCTCACTGTCAGGAAATTTCTGCTTATTTCTAGGTTGGTTCTCTCCTTGATTAGTTTCCATCCATTGTTTCTTGTCTTGCCTTCTGGTGCTTTGAAGAATAGGTTGACCCCTCCCCCTCAAATATTGGAAGACTGCTATCATGTCACCTGTAGTCCTTCTTTTCACTAGACTAGATATACCCAATTCCCGCAACCTTTCTTCATATGTTTTAGCTTCTAACCCCCCAAATCATCTGTGTTGCTCTTCTCTGCACTCTTTCTAGTGTCTCAACTTTTTTTTTTTTTCACGTTTTGCTGATACTGTCCTCATTTTCACTAGACTGGAGCTATATACAATTTTTAAAAAGCTCATAATAGGAAATATATAAATAAATGTGAATAAATCTGAACATTTCAGCTTTTCTCCATTTTGCCTGGTGGAGAATATGTCAAGGTTGGTCATTCTGAAAAGCATTCATCATTGTGATTATGGTATCTCCATTGTCAGGTAAGAGAATGATTTTGAGAAACTGGAAAAGTAGCATTATTACAGATGTTCACGATTGGATTCTGCAGATGCATAAGTTATCCATTTTTGAAAGGCGTTTTTTTTTTCCCTACCGATCAAAAGAAGATACAATATGCCTTCCCTTGGCATAAATTTCAGGATATTTTACAACACTTAAGTCTTTTTGTTTTTTAATTAGAAAAGTCTTAACATTGGGTATATACGTGATATCTTTGGACTGTATAATTTTGTTTTCGTTTTTCCTTTTGTGTGTTATTTGTTACTGTTTATCAGATGACCTTTTCCTACATTTTTTTTTATATTTTCATGTCCTCTTTTTTAAGCTTCTAGCAAAATAAGAGAAAAAACCACATTCAACACCATCCCCCATTGTTCATTTTAGGGGACTCTTCTCCAAGAAGCTGAATTTGGTTAGTAATTTTACTTCATGGACACAGGTTCTGCATATATATACATATATATACTGTGCACATGTGTATGTATGTGTATGTATGTGTGTGTGTGTGTGTGTGTATACATACATATACAAACATATACACAGTACAAATGTATGTATATGTGTATGTTTTCCAAAATTGTGTATGTGTGTGTATGTGTGTGTGTGTGTGTGTGAATGCATAAATATCCATAGAAGCAGGGGTTAATTGTTCTCACTGTCAGGAAGTTTCTCCTTAGTTCTAGATTGCTTCTCTCCTTGATTAGTTTCCACCCGTTGCTTCTTGTCCTGCCTTCAGGCGCTTTGGAAAATAGCTTGACTCCCTCTTCTTTATGGCAACCCCTGAGTTATTGGAACACTGCTATCATGTCCCCCCTCGTCCTTCTCTTCATTAAACTAGACATACCCAATTCCAGCAGCCGTTCCTTATATGCTTTAGCCTCCAGTCCCCTAATCATCTTTGTTGCTCTTCTCTGTACTCTTTCTAAAGTCTCAACATCTTTTTTACATCGTGGTGACAAAAACTGGATGCAGTATTCCAAGTGTGGCCTTACCAAGGCATTGTAAAGTGGTATTAACACTTCACGTGATCTTGATTCTATCCCTCTGTTAATGCAGCCTAGCACTGTGTTGGCCTTTTTGGCAGCTGCAGCACACTGCTGGCTCATATTTAGGTGATTGTCCACTAGGACTCCGAGGTCCCTCTCACAGT
>NW_015398623.1:0-1652 GCF_001527695.2 Protobothrops mucrosquamatus
TGGCTGGGGGATTCTGGGAGTTGAAGTCCACCCCTCGTAAAGCATGCTGGCAGGGGAATTCTGGGAATTGATGTCCACCCATTTTAAAGATGGCAGGCTGAGGAATTCTGGGAGTTGGAGTCCTTATATCTTAAACATGCTGGGTGGGGGATTCTGGGAGTTGAAGTCCGCATATGTTAAAGCATGCTGGCTGGGGAATACTGGGAGCTGAAGTCCACACACCTGCAAGTTGTCAAGGCTGAGAAACATGGGCATCTACATATGCTATGTGTGTTTTTGCCAGGTACACGTGATTTCTTTTCCCTGGTTAACTGATCTTGCTTTTCAAGTATAAACACCCAAAGTTTTTCAAGTTTGGGAGGCCTCTGGCTTGAAGGAATAAATGCGTAACGTCTCCAGAAATCACTGCGTACAAATTGGGAATAGAGGACCCAAAGCAGACTGGAGCTCTCTGCATATCTGAGTCCCAGCACATCTGGTCAAAGGGCCAGACAGCTGTGGGGGTTTACCTTGCTAAGGTGGTCATCGTAAAGGGCCTCTGTGAAAAGCGTCCGCAAGACTTCTAGCTGGCCCTGGAAGGAGAAGAAACTTGAGTTTTACTGACTGGATCTGCACCGCACGGAACCTGGCTAGTGAATTAACCTAGATACACTGTGGGTTCACATGGAAAGAGCACAGAGGTAACCAGGGAGGGCTGCAATCCACGGAGATGCTTCAAAATGGGAGCAGCGTCTTTATCTCCAACTCTTTAAAGCAGCCACGTCGTTCCCTAATTGGAGCTTTTTGAAGCAGCCGTGTCTTTTCTTCGGGACGAAGTGAGCACCGCGAACAACAAACCCACAGACTCCGGATTTATTTTTCAGGATGCCTTCTTGCGGCCAAAGTTTGAAGGAACGCTGTGGGCACACTCACAAGATGGCTCCAGCGGGAGACGCGTGACCTACCTACCCAAGGCTCCCCCTTATAAGCTTCTCCCTCAGCCCTTGCTAACCCCTGGCTAGACACAAGGACGCGTGTTCAGCTAGCAGAAGGCGTTCGTCATTTTTAATCTGACGTCAATTAATCAAATTTAAGGGGGGGGGTTTGGGGGGGGGGAGAGAAAAATTTTGCATCTGCACCAACTTTTAGGGCAAGTACGCTGAGATTCCCCAAGAGAGAGAAAATAATGATGCTTTGATTGGACACCCCCATCGTTCAATAGATTGAAAAACAGAAATATGACGGGCCAAAAGAGAAGGGATTGGGGTGCGTGAGGAGGAGGAGGAGGAGAGGGAGGGAGGAGGAGAGGGAGGAGCAGGAGAGGGAGGAGGAGGGAGAGGAGAGGGAGGAAGAGCAGGAGGAAGAGGAGCAGGAGAGGGAGGAAGAAAGAGGGAGGAGAGGGAGGGAGGAGGAGCAGAAGGAGGAGAGAGAGGGGAGGAGTAGGAGAGGGAGGAGGAGGGAGAGGAGAGGGAGGAGCAGGAGACGGAGGAGGAGCAGAAGAGAGAGGAGGAAGAGGAGAGGGAGGGGAAGAAAGAAAGGGAGGAGAGGGGAGGAGGAAGAGGAGGGAGAGAACGAGGAGAGTGAGTGAGGGGGAGGAGCAGAAGGAGAAGGAGGAGGAGGGGAGGAGCAGGAGAGGGAGGAGGAGCACAAGATGGAGGAGCAGGAGAGGGAGG
>NW_015398623.1:5477-6889 GCF_001527695.2 Protobothrops mucrosquamatus
CCAACACAAGTACGGGGAAGAACTTATTATCCAAGTTAGAGTAGAGTCCAAAATAAAAAACAAGCTTCCAAGGTTGGTTCGTCTGCTTACAAATAAAACTCACAGTTAACTTTAAGTTGCAGCAGTGGCGGCGGCTTCTAGCTTCGCCGAAGCGAAGGCGTCCTGGATCGCGGAGAATCCTCGGGGCTCCGGAGGAGTTTTCACCTACATCGTCCATATAGGACGACTCGGGAACTCAACTCCTACCCCGGGCAGCTCACCTATCCCCTTATGCCCAGGGGAAAGGTATCAGGCCGTTTGACAGCTGGTACTGGCGGGAGGCAGCAAACAGCTGCGACCGACGAAGTCGCCTGCCACCGGAAGTCCCTATTCTTTTCTATTGTATTCTATTCTCTTCTATTATTTTTTCTATTCCTATCCTGTTCTGTTCTATTCTATCATTATTCTCTTCTCTTCTCTTCTCTTCTCTTCTCTTCTCTTCTCTTCCCTTCTTATTCTATTCCATTCAATTCTATTTTTCATTCCAAGCTACGAAAACCATTTTGAAAGAGTGGTGAAGCTGCTCCAAAATATCTGTTCTCTTGAACACGCACACACACCTGCACACAGACACACACAGACACACAGACACACACAGACACACACACATATCTTGCCTCCATGCTTCCTCCAGCTTGTTGAGGGGATGGTCGGGGTCTTGTCTGGAGGGTCCCAGGCAGAGAACTTGATGGTATTGATTCCAGGCAGCTTGGCGGCACTCCGGACTGCAGTAGGTCACCTGTGAAGCGCCAGACAACAACGCAAAGAGAAGTCGCGCCACCAACACAGGTAGTCCTTGACATATGACAATTGAGCCCAATATTTACACCGCTAAGCGGGACAGCGGTTCAGGGAGCGGTGCCCCATTTTATGACTTTCCTTGCCAAGGTCGTAAAGCGAATCCCTGCAGTTGTTAAAGTTAGCAACACAGTTATTCGGTGAATCTGACTTTCCCGTTGACTTGTGGGTGAAAAAGTGAGCAAGGGGGAAATCACGTGACCTTGGGAGACTGCAACCGTTTTAAGTACATGCCAGTTGCCCAGTGTCTGAATTTGGATCCTGTGGCCACGGGGATGCGGCAAACGTCGTAAGTGTGAAAAATGGTCATAAATGTCTAAGGAGATTCTCAGTCCTCCAGATCCTGGTTGTCCCAAAGATGCTTTTTTTTCAGGACTGGACTTTATTTGTTTTTCCTTTGAAGACGTTTCGCTTCTCATCCCAGAAGCTTCTTCAGCTCTTGACTGGATGGTGGGGAAGGAAGGAAGGAAGGAAGAAAGGAAGGAAGGAAGGAAGGAAGGAAGGAAGGAAGGAAGGAAGGAAGGAAGGAAGGAAGGAAGGAAGGAAGACAGGCCTGGAATTTAGGATGGATGGAT
>NW_015398624.1:0-1979 GCF_001527695.2 Protobothrops mucrosquamatus
GAGAACATCAAAGGCTCCCCAAATCCATATGCAAATTATATTTCTCTCAACCATTTTCTAATCAGCTGCCTGCACAAGAATCCGTGAAGAGCCAAGGCCAGACTTCCTTGCCGCAACTTGATAGTAAGTTGGAACTCATGGCATTGAGTCCTGGATCTGATGGTCTCATTGGATGAGAGAGTCTTCTTGATGGCCCCTTAAGTTTGGAGGGGACTTCTCTTCTCAAGGCTACTGATTCCCAGTTCCATCATCCTTCTCATGGTTTTTTTTTAATTTCTGGTACCCTGAAGATCTTGAGGTCCCTCTTTGGACCAGTTTCTCTGAATTCTTCTTGAAGAACAGTGACCAGAACCAGAAACAGCACTTGAGATGGGTGTGACCAACACAGTATAATTAATTGGAAATTCTTTCCTTCTTGTACCATCAAAACTATACTGATAGATAGATAGATAGATAGATAGATAGATAGATAGATAGATAGATAGATAGATAGATAGATAATGATGATAACAACAACAACAACAACAACAACAACAACAACAATAATAATAATAATAATAATAATAATAATAATAATAATAATAATAATAATAATAATAAAGTTGGAAGTACCTTGGAGGTCATCAAGTCCAACCCCCTGCTCAGGCAGGTAACCCTATACCATTTTGGGCAAATGGCTGTCCAGTTTCTTCTTAAAAACTTCCAGGGTTGGAGCATTCACCGCTTCTGGAGGCAAGATAGATTGATTGATTGATAGATAGATAGATAGATAGATAGATAGATAGATAGATAGATAGATAGATAGATAGATAGATAGATAGATAGATAGATAGATAGATAGATAGCATAGATAGATAGATAGATAGATAGATAGATAGATAGATAGATAGATAGATAGATAGATAGATAGAGACAGAGACAGAGACAGAGACAGAGACAGAGACAGAGACAGAGACAGAGACAGAGATAGAGATATATATCTTGTGACATCAAAAATATACCTTGGCTGATGGAAATGTATATATATTTGAATATGTTGGGTGAAGCACCCGGTCTAGCAAATATAGGACAAAGCAATCTGCTACTGGTAGACCGGGTGCTTCACCCAACATATAGATATATCCTCCCTGGTTTCTGCTGACAGGAGTGAGGAGAACCTGTGGCCTAGGGGTTAATACAGCTGCCTAGCATGCAAGCTGCCCAGGTTCGAATCCCAGAAGGGTATGACTAGCTGATGAGAGCTAAAGAGCTGGAAATAGCTATACTAGTCTCCCTTTAACTCTTTGTCAGCTACAAAATTTTGAATATATATATGTATATATCTCCATCAGTCAAAATATAGTTTTGAGATATACAGTATGTGTGTGTGTGTGTGTATGTTTGTATGTGGCCAGGGGGGCGTTCTACCGGGTACGCCTGGTTTACCAGTTGCGGCCTTTTCTGGACCGGGACGCCTTGCGCACAGTCACCCATGCTCTTGTCACCTCCCGCCTGGACTACTGCAATGCTCTCTACATGGGGCTCCCCTTGAGGAGCACCCGGAGGCTCCAGCTAGTCCAGAATGCAGCCGCGCGGGCGGTGTTGGGAGGGACTCGTCGCTCCCATGTAACGCCGCTGCTACGCGAGCTGCACTGGCTGCCGGGGCTTTCCGGGTGCGCTTCAAGGTGTTGGTCATCATCTTCAAAGCGCTCCATGGCATCGGACCTGGTTATCTCCGAGACCGCCTTCTGCCTCCGATTACCTCTCATCGGCCGGTACGCTCCCACAGAGAGGGTCTCCCCAGGGTGCCGTCAGCCAGACAGTGCCGGCTGGCGACCCCCAGGGGGAGGGCCTTCTCTGTTGGAGCTCCCACCCTTTGGAACGAGCTACCCCCAGAGATCCGGGTGATTCCGGATCTCCCCTCCTTCCGCCGCGCCCTCAAGACATGGCTATTCAAGTTAGCAGGACTGGCCTAAGGGTTATTTTAATTTGGTTTTAAA
>NW_015398624.1:5737-6889 GCF_001527695.2 Protobothrops mucrosquamatus
AGGAGGAGGAGGAGGAGGAGGAGGAGGACTACTGTGGGGTCCTTGGTGCTCTCTGAGCTGGGTTATTTTCTTGCAGACGTTTCATCACCCAACTAGGTAACATCATCAGTGCTAGAAGAGAGTGGGGCTTGCTCTCTTTTTATATACAAGTGACTTTCCCTCAGTTGGTAGAACTATTCTTGATGATCTTGATGTTTGTTTATTGTTGGATTCCTTGTCTTCAACCTGGTGAAGTCAATATGGCAAATTATCAAAGTTCTAAGAGATACTTCCAACCGTCAGACCATCAATGAGGTCTTGCACCTTTCCTGCAGCTCCGATCGATTAAACCAGGGGTGTTTCAACCTTGGCTACCTTAAGACCTGTGGACTTCATGGCTGGCTGGGGAATTCTTCCATGAGTCTCAAAGTCGCCAAGGTTGCAAACCTCTGTATTAAATCCTAATTTTTGTGATACCTTCCTGATGTAAGCATTCTTCGCCATTTGCAGAAGTGGTCCTGTTCCACCTCATTTCTCATCTGCAAGGGGTTCCTCAAGAGGAGAGCCTTTAGTGGAAGGCAGGAGGGAGAAAGAGAGAGACAGAGACAGAAAAAGAGAGAGAGGAAAAAAGAGAGAGAAAGAAAAAGAAAGAGAGAAAGAGTGACAGAGAGAAAGAGACAGAGGAACGAAAAGAAAGAAACATAGAGAAAGAGAGAGAGAGACAGAAACAGAGTAAAAGAGAGAGAGAAAGAGACAGAGAAACAGAAACAGAAAGAGAAATACAAAAGAAAGAGAAAGAAAGAAAAGAAAGAAAGAGGGAGAGAGAGACAGAGAGAGAGAGACAGAGAGAAAAAAGAGAAAGGGAGAAAGAGAAAAAGATGGAGATACAAAAGAAAGAGAAAGAAAGGGGGAGAGAGAAAGAAAAAGACAGGGTGAGAAACAGAAAGAGACAGAGAGAAACAGAAAGAGACAGCGATACAAAAGAAAGAGAAAGAAAGAGAGGGGGAGAGAGAAAGTAAAAGAGAGAAAGAGAAAGAAAGAAAGAAAGAAAGAAAGAAAGAAAGAAAGAAAGAAAGAAAGAAAGAAAGACACACAGAGAAAGAGACAGAAAGAGACAGAGATACAAAAGAAAGGAAGAAAGAAGAGGAAGGGGAGAGAGGGAGAGCGAGGGAG
>NW_015398625.1:0-2304 GCF_001527695.2 Protobothrops mucrosquamatus
GAAGACACATTTAGAAGCTGTAAACAAGGAAACTTGAAACTGCCTAAAGCTGCTTCATTCTTTGGCAGGATGGGATGAAAATAGTGGAGCCTTTAAAGAACTTTAGCCTGCCAAGCTTCTGTTAGTTATCACCAAGGATTCATTTTTAAATATCCTGCTATCTCTTTTAGTGCAGCTATGGAAGCAGTATAGAAGAACGTCGTCAGTTTGGTGTAATGGTTAAGGCCAGAAACCAGGACACCATGAATTCTAGTTCTGTTTAGGCATAAGGCAAGCTGGGTGACCTTGGGCCAGTTGCGCTCTCTCAGCCTTGAAATCTTGCCAAGAAAACACACACACACACACACACACACACACACACAGAGAGAGAGAGAGAGAGAGAGAGAGAGAGAGAGAGAGAGAGAGAGAGAGAGAGGGTGTGGGGGAGAGAGAGATGTGATAAGAAAAACAATGCAGAAAGTACCCCACTCCAACTTTAAAATTAAAAAATCTCAAAAACTACAGTTAAAAAACCAAGCTCTCACATTTTCACTTGTTTGGCTACCTCTGATTATTAGTTTTTGGTTGTGCCAGCAGTGTTTGTATATCTGGCTGCATGTTAGCCTCTCCTGAAGCCTACTATACTGAATTAAGTGACAATAACCTTGGAAATGAATATATCATTCATATCTACCCTGGTTATCAAATCTACTCTTAATTAATTAAGTAGATCTTAAATTTATTAACTATACCCTTGACAAGAAACTTAATAAATCTAACACAGTGCCAGGGGTGCTTTACAATATCTAAGAGATGATTAAACCAAATGCAGCTCTTGAAGATCATAACGGGGAGGGATGGAAACTATAATCCATTGCATCCGGAAGATGCTAGGTTTAAGGTGGCTATACTATTAATTATGTATATGTTACATGGATTTCAACCCAACTACTCTAGAGTAAGTGATTCAAGGCATTAAAGACTTTGTGTATACCTTAAAACATTAAAAGGAACGGATCTTTATGTTTTTGTCCATTGTTTGGAGAGGAGAAAAAAAGCATCATTTTACAATGCTATGTCGTACATGGAAGCATTATTTTTCTTTTTTCTTTTTAACTTCCAGGCCCTTTACAAAATGTCATGGTGTTCTTGGTTAGCATTAAAGAAAAGGATCAAAGTCTGAATTTCAGGTCTTGATGTTCTCTTTCTCCTAGTCTGTTCTTTCTGTTTTCACAATGCTGAACAGAACTCAATTTACCAAGCAAGTGACAAGAGTACTCATTTGTCATTATATTACATTCTTCTCTCAAACCATGAGTAATATACTCCAAGAGCAATGCAAAACTAAAAAAAATCAGAAGAGGGATTTCAAATACGAACACTGCTTTAAGGATGTATTCTTCTGTATACATGTGAGTAGGGAAAGAGAAGGCAATCAATTCATTACTTTGATATGAGTTAACTCTAGCCCTGTTTCCCAAATGAATGTGCATTAAAAAGCCTTCATATTATGCATTTTCTCAGTCTTTGCAGTACTCCAGTTTTCATGAAAGTAGGAATATTAAAAAATATATCCCCTCAAAAATGCAATAGATAAAAGTGAATATCAATAACAACACAACTAAAATGAGGAAACTACTCATAAATATTAATACATTTAAATAATGTGTACAAAATCCCAAAACTAATATCAAAAAGGATGGAAAGAGTTAAATGGAATAAAATGGAACTTGACAAAGCCATTCATGAGGGATATACATGCACAGAAAAGCACAGTTTTCCAGAGCAAATAATGCATTTATTCATCCAGATGGCTGCTAAGATTTATGATTAAGCCCTTATTATTTGCTCTGGATGATAATAGATATTCCTAATTTCTTTGGGAGATCACCACCAGAATATACTTCAAATAATACAGGTAAATATACAGATATGTACTCCAAACATTTGAAAGTTGGATTGGATTATACTATGGAGAAGTTGCCTTAATTTTGCCAAGGTAAACCTTTTTGTGAGCCAGATAATACTAATGATAGCAGTTATGGGGACGGGAGCAGTGATGGGATTCAGCCAGTTCGCACCACTTTGGCAGAACTGGTAGCTATTTTTTTGTTTCCCAGGCCCAAAATGGACTTCCAGAAGCGGCATCCACACAGAGAACCGGTTGTTCACATATCTGAATCCCACCACTGGACGGGAGTGCTTTCTTTGTGGAAAGGATCTGATTTCCTTTACTGTGCTCCTCTTTTCTTCCAATTAACTGAAGATTATATTGCCAGCTGACCAAAGCAAATAGGAGACAGTGATTGTAAGTGATGGCTAACT
>NW_015398625.1:4434-6888 GCF_001527695.2 Protobothrops mucrosquamatus
ATCACTCTTCCATTCATTCTCTTCCTTTGTTGATTGAAAAAGTAAAATGTATTCCTCTCAAGCGGAATCTGTGAATAACAATCACTCCAATCTCCTTTCTGAAACAGTCAAAGATATGGGAAGATTTCCATCTTCTTCCAGGAAGAGACTGCAGAGGAGATTCCACAATTTCCTGGTCAGAGGTGCTATGCAAAGCAAAGCTCATCCCCCAGGATTCAGCAGTGGATAGGAGGTGGGAGAATTTCTTCCCGGGTCTAATCCGAGTGCCCTTGGCCTTCAGAATCTGAAGAGATTAGAGGAAGTTCAGTTAGGAGGAGGATTGAACTTGGCTAGCTATGTCAATGGAAATGGCAAAGAGAGTGAAGTACATAAGCATTTTCAGTTGCTTCCCAAGATCTCTTAATGTCTGGGAATCCCTTCCAGTAATTTAAGTAATCTAATGTTCTTTTTTGCATTTTGAATCCAAGATATATTTTCACTTTGAAGTTTTCCTTCTCTCAGTTTAGGAGGGGCACAGGAGGCATACAAGGACCAGAAGGAAATGATGGAAAAATGTATCTACTGTCTTGTTATAAAACCATGGAAACAAGAGGGTTGTTCCAAGCTCCTCTCCATCCAATAGTTCAAGAACAGAATTTCAAGGCTAAAACATCCATGCCACAAAATGTCTGATTTCACTCTCACCAAAGTGTTCCTTGGTGAATGTAGGGTATCCCTGAAGCAAGTTATTCCAAGTGCTAAACTTAGTCAGGGCTGCTATCTAAACTAAGCAACAGTTGTTTCCAACAATGGATTACAATGGAAACACCACTCCAAAAATATAAATGGAACAAGCCAAAAAGTGAAAATGATGTAATGTAATGTAAATTAATTCAGCACAGATAATAGGATATACTATATTTAATAAATTTCCATTCTGTATAAATAAAAGATAAAATCTGCTGATATCTTTATGCAAATGCCATCACATCATCACAATGTTTGTTGAATGATATCATCACACATGGCTTATCATTTGCTTCCTCTGCACCCTCACAGTTGCTAATATGGTTGCTAAGCCTATAATGGTTATAGTATAATAATAATAATAATAATAATAATAATAATAATAATAATAATAATAATAATAATAATAATAATAATAATAATAATAAGCACCTTGAGTGCAATCCCAAAGCAACTGGAGCACCACTTGAACACCATTGGCATTGACAAATTCGCTATTAGTCAATTGCAAAAGGCGGCCTAGCTTCCATCCTGCGACGATATCTATAATACCATCAAACATCCACATCTGCCTATCCCAGGTCCTGGGTAAGGACTCGATAGGTAGACAAAATGCCAAATCTAGTCTGAACATCTGGATGACTGTGCGATGATCGATGATCAATAATAATAATAATAATAATAATAATAATAATAATAATAACAACAATAATAAAGTTGAAAGGAGGTCTAGTCATCTAAAGTTGGAAGGAGGTCATCTAGTCCAACCCCTGCTCAGGGAGGAAACCCTATACCATTTCAGACAAATGGCTGTCCAGTCTGTTCTTAAAAGTTTCCAGTGTTGGAGCATTCACAGCTTCTGGAGGCAGGTTGTTCCACTGATTAATTGTTCTAACTGTCAGGAAGTTTCTCCTTAGTTCCAGGTTGCTTCTCTCCTTGATTAGTTTCCATCTGTTGCTTCTTTTCCTGCCTTCAGGTGCTTTGGAGAATAGCTTGACTCCCTCATCTTTGTGGCAGCCCCTGAGATATTGGAACACTGCTATCATGTCACCCCTTGTCCTTCTCTTCATTAGACTAGATATTCCCAATTCCAGCAACCGTTCCTTATATGTTTTAGCCTCCAGTCCCCTGATCATCTTTGTTGCTCTTCTCTGTACACTTTCTAGAGTCTCAACACTGAATTTCATTTTACTAGATAGCGCCCAATGTTCAAGTCTGCCAATATCCTTCTGTATCTTAAGCCTATCTTCTGGAATGTTGGCTATTCCTGCCAGCTTAGTGTCCTCTGCAAATTTGATGAGTTCCCTATCTATACCCTCATCCAAATCATTGATGAAGATGTTGAAGAACACTGGGCCCAGAACAGAGCCATGGGGCACACCACTACACACTTCCCTCCGTGTAGATGCACTTCCATTGAGGACCACATGCTGAGTACAGCCGATCAGCCAGCTACAAATCCATCTGGTGGTGATGCTGTCTAAACCACATTTTTCTATCTTATCAAGTAGTAGGTTGTGGTCTATTTTATTAAATGCAGGGCTTTTTTTCTCGGAGAAAAGGTGGCGGAACTCAAACCTGGCCACGCCCTCATCAAACCCTAGGACCGCCCCTTTAGAGAACAGGAATGCAAGTAAAATTTGGGAGGGGCTATTTCCGGTGTGGGAGGGGCTATTTCCGGTGCGGCCGGCCCGGAAAAAGGTGCCGGAACGCGGTTCCGCCGCGTTC
>NW_015398626.1:0-1624 GCF_001527695.2 Protobothrops mucrosquamatus
GTCACGGCCGACAGATGGTCTTCCAATGTCAGCCGTGGATCCAGGAGGACTCCCAAGTTGCGGGCCTTCTCTGAGGGGGCCAAAATTTCGCCCCCTATAGTCAGCGATGGAGTCAGCTGACTATGCCGAGGCGCCGGCAGCCACAGCCACTCAGTCTTGGAAGGGTTGAGCCTGAGTCTGTTCCTCCCCATCCAGACCCTGCCCTCATGCCCCATCGTGCACAGTTGATGCTGTCGGGCGTGGGCAAAGGGCGTGGCCACCATGGCACTGCTGGGCTGCCTGGGCGATCTGCGGCGGGCCCTGGGGGTGGTGAGTCGCCCTGTGGGCAGGCGGGATGGGGGCAGGGCAGGGGGTGGGGTGGGGGCGGGGCCAGTATTTCGGCACTTGGTCTCTAAAAGGTTCACTATCACTGACCTAGAACATTGTTGGTGTTGTCAGCCATTCAGTTATGTCTGACCCTTGGCCACTCTATGGATCAGCACTCTCCATGCCCCTCTGTCTTGTACCACCTCCTTCAGATCTCCCATGGTCATCCTGATGACATCCTTTACAGGGTCCATCCATCCGGTACTAGGGCAGCTCCTTCTCCTTTTTCTGCTGATCACTCCCAGCATGATTGATTTTTTTCAAGTGAATCAGTCGACATAGCCAAAGTGAATCAGCATGACATAGCCAAAGTATGATAGCCTTTGTTTGGCTTCAAGTTATATTGAGGCTCAGTCTAGGACTTCTTTGTTTGTGCTTTTTGCAGTCTATACAATGCATAATAATCATCACCAGCACCACAGTTCAATACTTAGATGCTTAGAGCAGAGGTCCCCAACCTTTTGGGCACCAGGGACCGGTTCCGTGGAGAGAGGTTTTTCTGCAGACCAGAGGGTGGGTGGTTTTGTGTGCTGCCTGCATCTCACGGATGGGGCTTTGCTTGTTTGCATGGACTGGTTGCTAGCATGCCATGGCCCGGTACTGGTCCATGGACCAGGGGTTGGGGACCCCTGGCTTAGAGCACCCATCTATAAACATTTTACATAGCGAACAAGAGACCAAATAGGTATGTTATGCATATAAATGGCAATGCTCCTTTTTAGAATACTATTAAACCTTTGCTAAGTATATCCATATTTTGTGATATACATACATACATATGATAATTAGGAGCCGAATGCAGGAGGATCGGTTGGGTCCAATCACGAGGTCTAGGAGTCGGGTGCAAAAGGCACCACTCCTATAAGTAGCCATCACATCGACTGTTAACCACCCTGATGATGCTGGCAGGAAGCCGGCGAAAGCTAGGTGTTTTTAAATTTTATTAAAACTTTTTATGGTTTTAACAACCTCCTGGTGGTCTCACAGTTTGTGGTTCCCGAATATGGATTTACCCAGGAGTCAACTTTCGGTTTTTAGGGTTTTAAGTAATACATACATATATATAATTTTTTCCCAAGCTCTTAAAAATATTGGAGCTGGAAACGAATGTTACATGAGACTATATCCAAATAAAATCAAACCTGGAAGTAAGGGATTAACCAGATAATATCCTCAAACCAGCAGTCCTCCACTGATGTTCAGAATCTGCCCTGTGAATCATGAGGTCGGCCTGCACAGGCTGAAGGCTTGTAAATCA
>NW_015398626.1:4828-6887 GCF_001527695.2 Protobothrops mucrosquamatus
ATAATAATAATAATAATAATAATAATAATAATAATAATAATAATAATAATAATAATAATAATAATAATAATAATAATAATAATAATAATAATAATAATAATAATAATAATAAAGTTGGAAGGGACCTTGGAGGTCATCTAGTCCAACCCCCTGCTCAGGCAGGAAATCCTATACCATTTCGGACAAATGGCTGTCCAGTTTCTTCTTAAAAACTTCCAGTGTTGGAGCATTCACCGCTTCTGGAGGCAGGTTGTTCCACTGGTTAATTGTTCTAACTGTCAGGAAGTTTCCCCTTAGTTCTAGGTTGCTTCTCTCCTTGCTTAGTTTCCACCCATTGCTTCTCGTCCTGCCTTCAGGCGCCTTGGAGAATAGCTTGACTCCCTCTTCTTTGTGGCAGCCCCTGAGATATTGGAACACTGCTAACATGTCCCCCCTCGTCCTTCTCTTCGTTAAACTAGACATACAGCAACCATTCCTTATATGCTTTAGCCTTAATGCATTAATGCATTAATGACCTAGCAGGCACATGGAAAAGTCCAAGATTTTAATATAGTCAGCACATAGTTGTTGGTGGTATTTTTATATTTGTGGAGCTAACAAACATATTTTTATTTACAAATGAGAATTGTAATTATTATAAAGTGATGAAATGCTTTAGGATGACACCAAAGTGAAGGAGTGCTGAAAGAGCATTTGAGACTCTTAGATGTGAATATTAGAAATAATATTAAGAGTGAAATGAATACTTTATAAGTTAAATTTGAAAATTGAAACAAATACTATATATGTTAGTTTCAAGAGAAAAAACTGATGAAAATTGAGGGATAAATGCTGCAAGGATTTTGGAAATTATAAGGCTGCAGGTGTAGATGGTGTAACTTGGGAAATGTTAAATGTGGATGTGGTCTGTTTATGGACAGGCTGTAACTGGTTTAACATGTGTGTAAAGATTGCATCTGTGCCTAATAACAGAAAGAATGTTGTCATTATTCTTTTAGTCAAAGACAAAGGCAGCAGGAGAGAATGGAAAAAAATATAAGGGGTTTAGTTTTTTAAGTTTGTCTGGGAAGATATTTTCCAGATAAGGAACAAAACTCAGTCAATCAATCAGAGTGGAGCTGGAAGGGACCTTGGATGTCTTCTAGTCCAACCCCCTGCTCAGGCAGGAAACCCTATACCATTTCAGACAAGTGACTGTCCAGTCTCTTCTTTAAAAACTCCAGTGATGAAACAGCCGCAATTTCTGAAGACAAACTGTTCCACTGGGTAATTGTCCTCACTGTTAGGAAGTTTCTCCTTAATTCCTTCGCTCCTTGATTAGTTTCCATCTGTCATTTCTTGTCATGCCTTCTGGTGCTTTGGAAGGTAGGTTGATCCCCCTTTTCTTTGTGACAGCCCCTCAAATACTGGAACACTGGCTATCATGTCCCCCCCTCCCGGTTCTTCTTTTCTCTAGACTGGCCATATCCAGTTCTTGCAACCATTCTTTGTAGGTTTTAATGCTGAGCTGTTATTTTCTTTCTTGGGGAACCTGGTCTGGAAGCCTCCTATCCCCAGGATTGCTTGGGAAAGAAGACAATGGCAACCACGAGCGTCTTCGTAGAGTCTGAGATGGCAGGTTTCCCATCAGGTTTTCCCTCTGGGTGACAGGAGCTCACTTGATGGCAACAATGAGAATATTTCCAGTCACAAAACTTGACTTTCTCACAGCCGTCTGTGATCAACATTGCTCATCTCTCACCAGAAAGCAGGGATTTGAGCTGGCAAACTAGGTGAGGGCCCTGACTTCCTTCAGAGAGCCTATTTCTTCACCAAACTTGCACATAAATCTACAGCCTTTGTTATATCCATCCAGGAACCCTTGGATGGCATTTTTTTGTATTGCCTATTTATCTTAAGGCTCGAAGTGTTTACATATAAAAGGAGAGAAAAATGAAAACTCAAAAGAAGGAAATGCAGTGAACCTTTAATATCACAGATTTCTGCTCCTTGGAAAATCTTTGAGAAATGTTTGAATGTGAAAAAGTAAGTCCATTGTCAACAATGCTACTAATAGCTC
>NW_015398627.1:0-1178 GCF_001527695.2 Protobothrops mucrosquamatus
GAAAAAGCCTTTAAAGCGAGGCTGCTGCGGATTCCGACGTTAAGAGAAGGGGAGGCTGAGACCCTCAACCGACACACCTGATGGGGGAGGGAATATCTCCGCTTTCTCACCTCCCGCTTCCAGGCCAACTTTCTTCAGGGGGGCGCTTTGCACTCTGTTCTTCGCTCGCTCTGGGTTTTTTCGGAGAAATGGCCAGCCGTCCCCCCCCGCCTCTCCCAGGTGGACTGCAGTCACTGCGGAGGGGGGGATTTGCCTCAATTAGGGAAGGGCGAGGAGTAAGTCGGGCAACGGAACCGGCGATGGGGAGCCAGGATTTGCGGGGAGCGGATTCCCTGAGCGCAGCAGAGCGGCGGTTTTCGCCAGAAACGGAGAAATAATCCCGGGCCGGAATGGGACGAGTGAACCCGGCTGCCTTCACGTGCCCACTTCTTCTCGGGCGCCGCACCGCGTCTAACCACAGGCGGGCCTTCTAGCCCCGCCCCTTTCTCCCGGGCGTTTTCCAGGACTATTTGGCTGCAGGGGACATTTAAAGGAGCTTCCGGGCTGCCAATTCACACACCAACGCGAAGGCCGCCTCGGGCACAGGAAGGCGAGCCAGGAGGGAAAGGGAAGAGGAAGAGGAGGAAGGCGAGGTGCCGGCCAGCAAAAGTGTGGGGAACGGAGAGCCTCGCAGAGGGAGCAAGCAAACTTACAAAAAGGGGAGCTCTCCCTCCCTCCCATCTCTCTTCCACACATACACACACTCACTCACGCACACACACACTTTCTCTCCAAAGGCACCAGAACGACGTACGGGGAGGGGTATGTGTGCAGCCATGCAGCGAAGCCTGATCGGATTGTTATTAACTATGTCATTATGGGGGCAGGGATGGCAGACCCCCCTCGACTCCTTTTTTTCTCCTCTCCTTACGAGTACATCAAAGCAAGCTCCCTGGTATCTTGTGCCCCAGGCTCCCCACCCCTTGGCGTGGGGATTGGATGCCTGGATGCGCGTTTAAATGTCCCACGCAGCCAAATAGCCCTAGAAAAGTGTCCCTCCGTGAAACGCCCGGGAGGAAGGGGCCGGGTTGGAGCGCTGGAGGACCAATGGCGGGGGAGGAGCGCTGCTGGAGAGCCAGCCGAGTAAGAGTGCCCGGGTTGGGTCAGCGGCGGTGGGCTTCCCGAAAAGTGCCCCCCGC
>NW_015398627.1:5435-6887 GCF_001527695.2 Protobothrops mucrosquamatus
TGTTTAGGACTTACATTACTTTTATTACAAAGTTACAGTAACAGAAACTTGGAAGGCTGAATCAATCAAGTTTCATCTTCATGAAAGGAAGAAAGTCCTTAGGTCTGAGACCCATCCTTAAATTTCATTTCTGCCTTGGACACATTTTATTTTTTTATTTGATCTTCATTTAGGTTGAGGCTCTTCCTCCTGTTTCCTCTTGTAGCCCATTCTGTCACCAGGGAGGTGCACCAGCAAATGGGTAATCTGAGGCACAACTGGAACAGATGCTCACAAGAGAAGACAAAAGGAAAGGAAAAAAAGAGGGAGGGTTGGCTGGATCAATGGTCCAAGGAAGGGAAAGGAAGGATTGGATCTGTTCCCTGGTTGGAGATGAATAAGGAAGAGGCAAAGAGTAGAGCTGCTTCTTCCCTGGGTCTTCTCCTCCAAGATTCCAGATGGAGCTGGGCAGAATCACCAGCAAGAACAAGGAGAGAAGAGGGAGGGAAGGAGGGAGGGGGGGAGGGAGGGAGAGAGAGAGAGAGAGAGAGAGAGAGAGAGAGAGAGAGAGAGAGAGGGAGACAGACAGACAGACAGACAGACAGACAGAGAAAGCGAGACAGACAGAGAGAGAGAAACAGAGAGAGAGAGAGAGAGGGAGATTGAGACAGTGTCAGGGAGACAGACAGATAGAGAGGAAGACAGAGACAAAGACAAAGAGAGCATGGGTGAGTTGAAGTCTCCAAGGCAGGTTGTCAGGAGTCTCAAAGGAGCTCATGGGGCCATCTCAAACCCATCGTATTTTAGTGCTTAGCAGGAGCATCAAGGGTTTGGAGTGACCCCAAACCAACCTGATATTTTTTTGATACACTATCTGATTTAGTTGATTATGGGAATTCAGTGGACATTATGTAATTTGACTTCAGCAAAACATTTGAGAAATATCAATGAAATCCTGGTGAAGAAGAAGAAGAAGAAGAAGAAGAAGAAGAAGAAGAAGAAGAAGAAGGAGGAGGAGGAGGAGGAGGAGGAGGAGGAGGAGGAGGAGGAGGAGGCGGCAACCTGTGGCTGGTCTACACTACCATTACATGGGTAGACCCTGGGGAGAGATCAAACCCAACAAGGGCTTATTAAAGGCTCCAGATCTGATTGAAAGGAAGTGAGGAATTGCAGGGCTCCATTTTAGGCCTTGTGCTGTTTGACATATTTATTTATAATCAAGTTAGTTTAGGAGTTAGAAAACATTGTAATCAGTTTTGGACATGATACGAAATGGGGGGGGGAATGTAAAATACTACAGAGGGCAGAATGAAGATTTCAAAAGATCTTTAAAAGCTGGAATAATGGGCAAAAATCAGGATGATTAATTTCAACAGGGATAAATGCAAAGTCCAACATTTGTGTAGAAACAGGGAATCAAAGGCATTAATGCAGGATGACAGGTAGTATAGAACAGGGGTCCACAACCCCACC
>NW_015398628.1:0-3203 GCF_001527695.2 Protobothrops mucrosquamatus
TAGGGCAATTTTTAAGAGGGGTTTTTAGAGGGGTTTTTAATCATATTTTAATCAGACAATTTAAATATTTCATTTTAATTAATTTTAATTTTGTAATTGTTATTGGTGTTTTTAATCGATTGTCAGCCGCCCTGAGTCCGCAAGGAGAAGGGCGGGATATAAATTCGAATAATAAATAAATAAATAAATAAATAAATAATATAGATGTTTGAAGAATCTTATTTTTGCAACTCTGTTTCCTAGACCAGTATAGAAACCATAACCTTATTATCCATGGTTTTCATATTTCCCAGTTATATATTCTAAGAGTAGACATGTTTCAAACTATGTTCTGAAAATATGTATTTAAATGTATTTTGGTGTAAATTATACATTAATGTAGAATTAGGAACATGCTCTGGACTGGAAATAAGTCTGATTGGGCCATGTCTACACCGAATCTGGGAAAGGAAATTTTGGAAACCACTTGCAGTTCATTTTGTATCGATGAAATTAGGAAAGTTTTAAAGATGGATATGTGTTGTTCAGGAATGGTGTGTTGCATTGGTGAAGATCTCTGAGCTTGGTTTTTGGATTGTAGCTATTTCTTTAACTTCCTATGTTAATAGTCAATTCAGTAGTTTTGAAGAAGCATAGATTATTGTTGGCAGGAGTTATGTATTCTTTTGTCTTTCCTAGTTTGTACATGCTTGGAAAAATGGTCCCGTTTTGCAAGTCATTAATGCTTTGTTGATGATAGGCAATTTATTTGGCTAATAGGTCTGTGGTTCTTTTTTAGTTATGTCATGGGTGCTTCCTGTTTCTTTAGTGATGTTGATATTGTGGTGATGCAATATAGGAGGGCATTGTTCTTTTCCTCTCATTGTTGACTCTGTAGTTGAGTTTGGGTTATTACATTAAAGAGATGGCTTTAAAATAGAACTAAACCCGGAAACATTTCTCCTGGGAATACTTAAAAAGAAATTTGATAGGAAAATAAGATATTTGATTCTATACATATTAACTGCAGCAAGAATTGCGTTTGCGCAATACTGGAAGGAACACAATATACCACCTGAGGGATTGATCATTCAGAAGATATATGAATGTGCCGAAATGGATAAACTCACTCTAGAACTAAAAGAAAAAGACGACTCGGAATTTTATGTGGTTTGGGAAAAATGGTATACATGGATAGATAATAGAAACAAAAATTGGAAATATACATAAGGCTATTGTGAGTTAGATATTGAATGTATATAGTGTATATATTGTATAGAACGTTGATCCGAAGTATATAAAAATAACACAGTCTGCTGAATGTGCATTAGAGTTGTATAAAGCAAAATGGTAATAAAAATTATTTTTTAAAAAATAAAGAGATGGCTTTAGTTCATCTAGGTGTTGTCTGATTCTTGAATAATGGAGGACATGCAGTGGTGGGATTCAAATATGTGAACAACCGGTTCTCTGTGTGGATGCCGCTTCTGGAAGACCATTCTGGGCCTGAGCAACAAGAAACTAGCTACCGGTTCTGCCGAACTGGTGTGAAACAGTTGAATCCCATCACTGAGGACATGTTGTTTTGTGTTCAGCTGATGCCTAATTCTAAGGTAACTGGTTATGTCTTTTGAAAGCCATAATCAGGGATAAAAAAATATATGCTTAGCTTGCTGAATGCCTGTCAACTGCATTTAACATGCTGTTCAATTTCCTTTATTGTATCACATGTAATTTTCAAGGAAAACTTCCCGCATGCCCGAAGAGAAAAGTTTTCAATCAGTGTGTGCTACCTGCTCTAACATATGCCACTGAAACATAGACTCTAACCTCACAATCGATAGAAAAGCTACAAGTGGCGCAAAGAGCCATGGAAAGATACATGCTCGGCATCACAAGACACGTTAGAAAGACCTGCACATGGATTAGAAAACAAACAAAAGTATACAATATCATCAAGAGAGTAAAAGAATTGAAATGGAAATGGGCTGGTCACATAGCAAGAAGAATTATTGGCAGGTGGACTAAGGCAGTCATAGAATGTATTCCACTTGATAAAAAATGACCTAAAACAAAAGAGACCTAAAACAAGATGGATCGACTACATTAGCAAGTATTGTGGGCCCAATTGGCAAAAGAAAGCTCAAAACCATATTGGTTGGAAACATGTGGAACAGGCCTTCACCTCAGAGTGGATAGACAATGGCTAGAATGAAATGAAATCAGGAATAAGTCAAAATGTCTATTAATGATTACTTGGTTGGACTGCCATGTTTCTAACAAGCTGAATATAAATTTTGTGTGTATTTGCATGTAGATATATTTTTCAAAGATCCTGGAGCACTGGGGAACTATCAGAGGACTGGAAAAGAGCTGATGTAGTTCATCTTCAAAAAAGGGGAAAAAAAGGACCCAGGAAATTACAGACCTATCAGCCTGACCTCAATACCTGGGAAGATTCAGGAAAAGATAATCAAACAACGAATCAGCGAACACTTACAGGCAAACAAAGTCATTACTAAAAGCCAACACAGGTTTGTCAAAAACAGATCATGCCAGACAAATCTTATTGCATTCTTTGACCAAGTGACAAAATTAGTGGACCAGAGGAATGCTGTGGATATAATTTACTTGGACTTCAGTAAGGCATTTGGCAAAGTAAATCACAACCTACTACTTGATAAGATAGAAAAATGCGGGTTAGACAGCATCATCACCAGATGGATCCGTAGCTGGCTGACCGGCCGTACTCAGCATGTGGTCCTCAATGGAACAGCATCTACATGGAGGGAAGTGTGTAGTGGGGTGCCCCAGGGCTCTGTTCTGGGCCCAGTGCTCTTCAACATCTTCATCAACGATCTGGACAAGGGGATAGATGGGGAACTCATCAAATTTGCAGACGACACCAAGCTGGCAGGAATAGCCAACACTCGAGAAGACAGGCTTAAAATACAGGAGGATCTGGACAGACTTGAACACTGGGTGCTATCTAACAAAATGAAATTCAATGGTGAAAAAAGTAAGATTCTACATTTAGGCAAGAAAAACCAAATGTACAGGTATAGTATAGGGGGTACCTTGCTCAATAGTAGTAACTGTGAGAGGGATCTTGGAGTCCTAGTGGACAATCATTTAAATATGAGCCAGCAGTGTGCTGCAGCTGCCAAAAAAGCCAACACAGTGCTAGGCTGCATTAACAGAGGGATAGAATCAAGATCACGTGA
>NW_015398628.1:4469-6887 GCF_001527695.2 Protobothrops mucrosquamatus
TGACCATCATCTTTAAAGCGCTCCATGGCATCGGACCTGGATATCTTCGAGACCGCCTCCTGCCGCAGATTACCCCCCATCGACCTGTACGCTCCCACAGAGTGGGTCTCCTCAGGGTACCGTCGGCCAGACAGTGCCGGCTGGTGACCCCAAGGGGGAGGGCCTTCTCTGTGGGAGCTCCCACCCTCTGGAATGAACTGCCCCCAGAGATCAGGGTGATCCCTGATCTCCCTTCCTTCCGCCGCGCCCTTAAGACATGGTTATTCCAGCTTGCGGGACTGGCCTAGGGGAAAATTTTTAGAGGGGGTTTTAAAATAATTTTAAATTTCTTAGACCAATTATTAATATTTGCCTTTTAATTAAGTTTTAATCTGTAGTTTGATATTTTGTATTTTTACCTGGTTGTTAGCCGCCCTGAGTCCGCAAGGAGAAGGGCGGGATATAAATATAAATATAACTAAATAAATAAATAAATAAATAAATGGTCAAATGAGTAAAGATTCACAGAGTTGCCAAAACATCTAGCTGTACTGTCAAAGCTGACCCTTGGTTGCAAAAAGGCTAGACACATTGGTCTGTTACACTATAGATTTCTGGAAAAAGCTACAATTAGAATAAAACCAATGTAAATACAGTCCAGTTCCCGAAAAGACTGAAAGTCAATAATTTTAATCCAGTGCAGAGATAATCAACAGGTATAAGTGCAGAGATAAGCAATAGATATAACTACAATATTTAGAATACAAGAACGGACAACATGAAGTGTTTTGTCTTCCTCCATTTTTTCATCATCATCTACTCTAATGCAAAAGTAATGGTTTTTTTTTTTACATTATGTTTCTATGTAAAAGGAAATTTTTACAGGATTTAGCAGCTCTGACTATTTTTTCCCCTAGTAAATCATAGTAAATTATCAGGACTATTTCAACCCTGTCAACAATGAAGTCTTGCTTAATTTACTCTTATTCTGATATTTTATAAACTTTCTGATTTTTGAACAGTTTTCTCTATCTACATAAAACTACCTAATAATATTTACCTCATGACTTTAAATTTATTGCTGCCCACCTTACAGACTATATTAAATTGCAAATATGGGTTAGATACGACCTGATTATGTCTATTTTCTTTTTACTTGGTTCTTTAGAACTGCCTATTTCTTAGCAACTCAGTGTTTACAAGGTCAGTAAAAATGAGACTGTTGCCTGTCAGCACTTGCAGCATTTAAAAAACATTAGAAGAAGGCTAATTACAATAACTTGTAAAAATATTGCTTATGCTGCTAAAATGAATGGAAATTAGAATTTTGTAAGGTTCAGAGAAAGTGATCAAGAAATTAGTCCAAAGGTCTTGGGAGCAAATGAACAAAACTTGGGTACGGTCTGTACAAGAATCTTCCTTCTGGAAATGTATCATTTCCAACTGCTGACAAAATGAACAAAGAAATATTATTTCTATTTCATGGTAGTCACTTAAACCCCCTATTTTTCTATGGCAACATTGCAATGTTTCTGCAGGTTTCAGGCAAGCTGATAGGAGGAAAACTTTAAGAAATTATCTGTTACTGGTAAAATTGGAGCCAAGGATTCAAACAGGTCCATCCATTTAAGGCAGTGGTTCTCAACCTTTTTAATGCCGCGACCCCAACCGGTCGTAAGTCGAGGACTAAACCGGTCGTAAGTCAAGGACTAAACCGGTTGTAAGTCAAGGACTACCCAACCGGTCGTAAGTCGAGGACTTTCCCTGCCCGGGAGCGCTGCACATGCACACCGGCTGAGGCGTAGCTGGCAAGCGGCAGAGACGGAGCAGGCCGACCACCAGCTGGCCCAGCCCAAGGGAGGTAAGGCACCCGCTGGAAAAGGGGGAAAAATGGCGGACAAAAAAAATGGCGGACAGCCTTGCTTGGCGACCCCCATGAAATGGTCGATCGACCCCAAATGGGGTCCCGACCCACAGGTTGAGAACCACTGATTTAAGGCGTTTCGTTGTGAAATAAAGAATGCTGCTTATGATCCTGTGCATGACATATAGTACAGTCTTTAGTGACAGCTAATCCTGTGCAGAAGATCTATTCTGATTTAGGAGAAGAACAACAAAGAGGCTAAAACATATAAAGAACATTTGAAGGAACTGGGTATGTCTGGTCTAGTGAAAAGAAGGACTAAAGGTCACCTGATAGCAGTGTTGCAATATTTCAGGGGTTGCCACAAACAAGAGGGGTGTGTGTCAAGCTATTCTCCAAAGCACCTGAGGGCAGGACAGGAAGCAATGGATGGAAACTAATCAAGAAGCGAACCAACCTGGAACTAAGGAGTAATTTCTTGACAATTAGAACAATTAATCAGTGGAACAACTTGCCTCCATAATTTGTAGGTGCTCCAACACTGGAGCTTTTTAAAAAGAGATTGGACAATCATT
>NW_015398629.1:0-1774 GCF_001527695.2 Protobothrops mucrosquamatus
GGGATTCTATTCTATTGCACAACAATTGTAAAGGTTTCTTTCAGGTAGTGCTTCTGTTACATAAATATTCTATTCCTTTCTCCCACATGAAAAGACTAATACTTCTATCTACTGAAATAATTCATTATGATAAAAGTACTGGAATCCCTAAAATGAGATGTATCATTAAATTCCAGTATATAGTTCAGTCATTCCTTCAAACAACTATAAAACAATTTATTCCTAAATTCAACATAATAGTTTTTAACAAATATTCATTGTACCCTAAGATATTTAAAGCACCTGCTAGAAAAGTATTTAAGAATCTGAATTATACAGAAGAGAGCAGGATTGCACACAAAAACAATTGAGTAACTCATTTCACTCTACACAAAACTCTCAACTGAAAATTGGCTATAAACTTGTAGCATTATAATACAATTAAGCAACTTTGTTTCAAAGCTTTAACAACTTTATTAATAAAACCAGCATTAGTTTTTATAGCATTTTTTTTCAATTCTGTTACTAAAACTTGGAGCAAAATTGTTTCTAGATATAGAGGTAAACACTCAGAAATGCATTATTGGGAATTCCATACTTATTCTTTCTTTGCCTTCATCTTTCTACATGAGAATCCAGCTTCCAAGCAAGGCTGCGTATGTCAAGAGGACAAATTTTACAAAGGGCTTCTGGGATAGAGTCTCAGACCCTTATGGGCCGTAAGCCAGATTCCCTAATCCCATTTTTCCCTCTCTCTTCATCCATCCTGAAGGGGAGGGAGGAGCAAATAGAGTAATGATAGCAAAACAGAGGGAGATAGTTACATGGAAACCACAAATAATCTGATATATTGCTGTTATGCACTGCCACTCCTTAAGAGACTGGGACCTTTGAAATTTAGTCTCTCCTCTCCTTTTCACTGTGAAATGTTATCATTTAGTATGCATAAAAGATCAAGATAACTAATTTAGAGAAATGTCCTGCCTTTATTAAAATCCTGCTCTCTTCTATATAATTAAATAAAACCAACATTAACTTTAACATGCCATCACACAGACAAAACATATATACAAGGGGAATATTTTTCCTCATATAAATTAGATATTTCATAGAACATGAATATATGCCAAATACATGGTTTTATACCAAAGTTACCATGGAGGTAAAACTTTTCTTCCAACCTGATACCACACTAAGAATTATTAAGGCAGCATCTAAAAATATAGGCAGTTCCATGCAGGGTGTTGTTTATGTAAAATTAGGGTGTTCAGGTTCAATAAATTCAATATTTCCAGATATCAAGGAAATCCATTAGGTATCAGTCCAAGGGCTTTAATAACAATTGGTATAACAACAGATTTCTTTTTCCATTCGTGTTTAGGTTCAACTGCAAGCCCAGTATTTCATAATTTTTTCCAATTGTTTTGCCTCAACACTAGCATCATCTGGTATAGCAACAAAGATGAACCATACTTTCTTCTTTTCAATAACTGTTATATCAATTATATATTGATCCAGAGTCCTGTCTTATTTTAAAATTGCACTACACTTAGATAAACACTGTATCATCCCACTCTCATTAGAAAAAGGCTTTGTATTTATTCAAAGGAAACTCTCTATAAAAGAATTTCTATTGCACTGAATTATGGGGTGATGATTTTTACAAAAAGTAAAAAAGGTTTTTCATACTGCACTAAATTAGAAAATCACAATTTCTATTGTATTGCTTATAACAATGAACTAAAGAAGCAGAGATAATTGGGACTATCAAAACAGGAAATCAAATTATCTTGAG
>NW_015398629.1:11067-12637 GCF_001527695.2 Protobothrops mucrosquamatus
CATACGTCTTCCAGTGATGTTGGACGCCATAGCTCTGGAAGAAAACCTAGCTGCCTGTAAGGATGCGTCTGACGCATATTCCGTGGCTGCCACCATTTTGCTGAGATCCAAGTGCGTGCGGACATCCTCCGCAGGAACTCGGGCTTGGAGCTCCCGAAGCCAGGTGAGGGCGGCCCTGGTGAAAAAGGAGGCCGAAGTCACGGTCCTGATCGCCCAGGCAGCCGCCTGGTGCGTTCTCTTGTAGGTGGACTCGCACTTGCGGTCCTCAGCCTTAAGGGCCTCTGAGAACTCACCGGATATGGCCGTGGCCGATACCAGGGGCCCTAAGGGTTCGTCCACCTCCGGGATTTCTAACGCTTCCTCCAGCTCCTTGGCAACATTATACAGTTTCTTATCTGTGTTACCTGGTAAGGGAAGTGATGCCGGAGAGGACCACTGCTTTTTGATTGCGGTCAGAAACAGGGAAGGACAGGGAATACGGTGTTGTGTTGCAACCGGTTCAACGTAAACTGGAGCCGCCTCCGGATCTGGAAGAGCGGGAGCCTCCGTTGACGAGGATCCCTGTCCTAGATGAGCCATAGACGTGGCCTTACGCAGGATGGTGACAAAAAAGGCAGGGTTAAATAAGCCCGTAAATGCAGGAGCCTCAGGAGGAACGTCCTCCTCCTCTGACATTAGAATTTCCTGACCAGGGGGAGGTTGGTTGAGGTAGGAGTCCTCAGAAACAACAGACCCAGAAGGAGATGTTGGAACGTAATGAGCCTCCACCTCAGGTTGGGAAGGAAGGGTTGGAAGGGAAGAGATTGGCCTAGCCGCCCTGGCCCTGGAGTCAAGGGCATGGTCGACTGCTTGTTTAATTAATAGCGCCAGGCGCTCTTCTGAAAGGAAGGGAATCGGTTCTGCTGGGCGGAGCCCCGGCGCAGGTGTAAAAGTGGCCTCAGGACCCCCCTGCGCTGCCCTGGACGTGGAGGGCTGTGGATCAGGGGGGGCCTGTTCCATTCCGCCTTGCGCGGGGGAAGGGAAGCAATCCCCACTCGACCAGACACCCCTGGGAGAAGTTGAAACCCCTAGGGGTAATTCTAAGTTTAATCCCGCAGATCCATGAGTCTCCAGCCTGGCTCTCTTCTGCGCTTTGGAGAACTCCTTTTCCAAGGCTTGGTGCCTCCTGGTAGCTTGTTTATCAGTCTGTTTAGATGTTTTGGTGGTAGAACGGCGCTTATGGGTCGCTTTACCAATGCCTTCCGGACCAGGAGTACCTGATGAGGAAGGCGGGGCACTCATTGAGGAAAGGGAAGTTTCCTCCATTTTCCTATAACCTTGAAACACAATAGGGGGCTTCTGTTAACAGGAAAATGCCAAACTCTGGGTAAAGACAGACGGACTGCAGGGACGCCTGGAACCCAGGTATAATCCCAGTTGGATAAGGACAGGTACACTGCTGGGGCACCTGGAATCCAAGGGAGAAACTAAGTACGAATAAGGACAGACACTCTATAAGGGGAGCCTGGAATTCGTACTGAAAATACTGTGGATAAGAACAGACACGCTGATGGGGAGTCTGGAATCCCAG
>NW_015398629.1:16380-17953 GCF_001527695.2 Protobothrops mucrosquamatus
CTAACAATACGTTTAACATGCAACATAATATAAAACCATTTAAAACAAAGGCACTATAAACAATAATTAAAATACCAGAGCATTAAAATCTCTTGTAAATTTTAAGTTATTGATAATGCCTGATGTGGGCCAACCAATGCTATTGCTTTTTAATATTGATTTTGCTATAAAGCAAACAATATTTATAAAATATTCTGCAACTCTGAAAACAAAGCTAGCAGAAATCTAAACACACCTGAACTACTCCATTTACCAGCTATGCCACCTATCAAGCAATTATTAAGTAGAAAGTCAAGTTCTAAATGTGCAGAAATGAATTCTATCTCAGTACAGAGACAATCATATAACATTAGATTAATAAATAAACAAATCTTCAATTTTCATGAGTTCATGAAAATGATAAATAACAAAAGATCTTAAGAAACTTGAAAATGTGTTCTTTGGTACAAGGTAAATTCATTAATAAATAATTTTAGTTTTGCCATTTTATTTTTTTATTTTTCAGTGTTAACTTTGTCTGCCTGTTTAAGCTAAATAGGAATTGCTATATACCTAGTTCAACAGCTTGTACCTCCATTTATAAAGAATATTTTGAAGTAAATTATATCAATTAGTTTAAGATTGAAGAAACCATACTTTAAATTTTATAAATCAAACATACCTTTGGGAGCAACCAGTTTATGTGTAGTACGTTTTACAATGCCACAAAATAACTTTACATCCCTAAAGTGTGCTAAAACCAATATTGCATGTATTTCAGGTTTTCTCAAAATGGCTTCCCTCCCAAAACCCTCTCAATTCATTTTGCTTCATTGCTTCAAACTTCCAGAAAGTGTATCTATGAACAAGAAATGCAGTATTACCTTGCTTTTATATTATAGGTTTTTTAGAGTGTTGGTCACACAATTAATATCCTTGTTTACTGATTTAAGGTTTTTTTTAAAAAAAAAAAAATCAGGCCAAGCTTGAAAGGCGCTATGAAAGTATAGATACCTATGCATATTAAGCTTTTAAGTGATAATTATTCTTCTCTGTTTCAGTTTAATAGAGACATTATTCTTTGCAAGAACGCACCAATCAGAGCTTCCTGACATAACAACAAAATAGTTGTAAATATTTATATGGAATTCACAGACCTTTACCCCAAATAAGAAGTCAGGCATGGGAAATAAGCAGATTCTCAGAGCTTGCACAGCAGATACGGACAAATCTCCAAGGAACAGAGGCCTCATCACTAATGGGAGTTGAAGAGCAATGAATAAATACAATGCTACTAAATAGCCTTAGAGTTCCCTTTTCCAAGATGTATTATCAGTGATACTATATGAACACCCTGAGAATACCAAGCAGTTTACAGAAATTCAATTTCTTAATGAGAAAGCGGCGTTGTTCTTACCTGAACGCCTTTTCTCAGCAGAGTGGTGTAGAGTCCACAGGATGGGTTATTGATGCAATCCTGCTTAGCAGAAACTAAGACAAGAAAAAACTCTTGCCACGCCTCCCTCTGGGCGTGCCTTCCCCAGTTTTTGGCACATGTCGAGGCGCAAAAGGCAGACGCAAAGCTCCAAACGAG
>NW_015398630.1:0-2076 GCF_001527695.2 Protobothrops mucrosquamatus
GCAGGAGAAGGGCAGTGTGGACAACCATGGGATCTGGCAGGGTGAGAGCTGTGAACCATAAACACAAAGCTTTCGCTGTGTCCCTGCACAACAGTTACAGTGCCCTTGCTGACCTTAATAGGGACATTAAGGAGACAGGTAAAGGTATTTGTGAAGATAACTCAAATAAGCAGGGGATTGTGGTCCAAGATGAAGAACTCGATTTCGACATTGAGAAGTGTGAATCAGGTATTACACATCAGTCATGCAAGAACAGAAAGGCATCCAAAAAGAGAAGCTACCTTCTGGTAGGTGATTCAATTATAAGGGATGTAAATTTAGGAAAGGACACAGAGGCTTCGAAAGAGGTCAGGTGTGTTCCAGGTGCTACTGCCAGTAGGAACAAGAAGCGTATTTCTAAAATAATCAAGAATGGCAGCAAGGACTGTGATGTGGAGGCTATCGTACATCTTGGCAGAACGATTTCCAGAGCTTGGGGAAGGAACTTAGCAGAATAGGCTGTAGGCTTACTTTCTCAGAGGTTTTACCAGTGTATAAGGAGCAAAATGGAAAAGGCCAGCGCATAGCACACTTCAATATGTGGCTAAAGGAGTGGTGTAAAGGGGAAGGCTTTGGATATATTAGTCACGATGTCTGTAGCTGGTCCAATGAAAAGATGTACAAAAGAGATGGTTTGCATCCATCAAAGAAAGGGACTGAGTTACTCAGCTATAAATTCACAGATTTTCTGGAGGAAAATTTAAACTAAACAGCGGGGACAGTGAGTTAATTGATACAGAACAACCCTGTCCCCGGCAATCTAAAAATTATAGGGCTATCAGTGCATGTAACATAGATGTGTGTGTGGACAAGAATACCAACCTTGCTGTCAAGCAAAATCAAGCCTCTAATAGCGAGTGCCACACAAAGTGCACTAACCAAATAGGTGGTAAGACAATAGGGTAACTCAGGCACCACACAAGTTATATAGAACGTAAACACAGGGCCAGTCATAAAGGACTCAAATGTCTATACACCAATGCACAGAGTATGAACAGCAAACAGGGTGAACTATTTCTTCCGGTGCGCAACATGGCGGACCTACCTGGGGTGGCTCCGTGACGGAGCGGAGCCCTAAACAGAAAATGGGGGGCCTCCTGCAGGCCGAGGGCTCTCCTGTGATCCAATTTGGAGAGCTGAACTCGCCAGCAGTTTAGTCTGGCGAGGATATTGAGGGGGCGAAGGGTCGGTGCTCGGCGGAGCCCGGCGGAGCCTGGCGGAGCCTGGCGAAGCCAGGCGGAAGATCTGGCCGGACTCGGCCTGGATCCGGCCCGATGGAAAACCTGGCCTGGATTCGGTCGCGGCCTCGATAACAGCGGAGGCAGCGACGGATTTGGATTTGGAGGCCGCGGATTTGGGAGCTGGAGGCCGTGGCAGCTGTGCAGGCTGCGGCAGCTATGGAGGCCGCGACGGAGGCCGCGATGGAGGCGACAGATGCATCCGGACCCGGACTCGGCTGCGACGGTCGGGGAGGCCGCGACGGAAGCAGATCTGGCCGGTGGCTTGCCCTGCGGACTCGGCGAGGAGGCCGCAGTCCGGCGGCCTGGCGGCCCGGCGGCCCGGCGGAGCATCTGGCCTACGGACTCGGCCTACAGACTCGGCGGTGGACTCGGCGAGGGTAGGGGCCGGGGTTCGGCGGTTCGGTGGTCCGGTGGAGGATCCGGCCCAAAGAGCCCGGCCGTGGACCTAACTTTAGCGGCCGGTCGTCTGGCTTATCCCAAGTCTTGAAAAGGGAACTAACCATCAAGAGGACTTCCCCCCCCTGTGTGTTTTCTGTTTGTTGGGACCTTGTACTCATGTTCGGAGCATACTCCAGGTCGGAACTGCTGGCCCTGCGCGATTCCCCCCTCGCGCAGGTACGGCCCAGTATAATCTTGAGGGCCGTCCTCAATGACGGGGTATGGAACCCCCAGAGGCGCGCAGCAAAAAAAGAACTGAAGAGGAGGAAATTGAGAACTTTTTTAGTGGGATGTTTTAACAAATTTTTAGGGGGTACGGGGAGGGCCGGGGGGGCATGGGGGATGCCTCTCTGGGGCC
>NW_015398630.1:4866-6886 GCF_001527695.2 Protobothrops mucrosquamatus
TGTGGCCTTCCGGGTGCGCTTCAAGGTGTTGACTATCATCTTTAAAGCGCACCATGGCATCGGACCTGGCTACCTCCGAGACCGCCTTCTGCCACAGATCACCTCTCACCGGCCGATACGCTCCCACAGAGCGGGTCTCCTCAGGGTGCCGTCAACCAGACAGTGCCGGTTGGCGACCCCCAGGGGGAGAGCCTTCTCTATTGGAGCCCCCACCCTCTGGAACGAGCTGCCCCCAGAGATCCGGTTGATTCCGGATCTCCCCTCCTTCCGCCGCGCCCTCAAGACATGGTTGTTTCAGCAGGCAGGACTGGCCTAGGGACATTTTAAATTGGTTTCTAATTAATTTTAAAATAAGAATAGGCCTATTGAATATATCTTTCAATTGATTTTAAATTTTGTAGATTTGTATCGATTGTTCTGTTTTTAATTGGCTGTAAGCTGCCCTGAGTCCACTAGGAGAAGGGCGGGATATAAATGCAATAAACTTGAAACTTGAACTTGAAACTTGAACTAGAAATTCAGGTTAATGAGGGCAGATATGATATTGTTGCCATTACGGAAACGTGGTGGGATGAAACCCACACATGGAACACACAGCTAGAGGGATTTAAATTATTTAAAAGAAACAGACCAAATAAAAGAGGAGGTGGAGTTGCTCTCTCTATAAGAAATAACTATATCTCTACAGAAATAGAGCACAACAATGATAAAAACTGTCTTGAATGCATTTGGGTCAATATAAAAGGGGGAAAAATGACATTGCCATAGGTGTATACTATAGGCCACCCAACCAAACAGAGGAAATAGATGAACTTTTTGCTAGTCAGCTAACTAAGGTATGTAGGAAGCACATCACAATAGTAATGGGGGACTTTAACTACCCTGACATCAACTGGGAGACAAACTCTGCACCAAGTGGAAGATCAAACAGGTTCCTGGCAAACCTAGCAGACAACTTTGTCTCCCCAAAAGTAGAGAAGGGAACTAGGGGATTAGCCATTTTGGATCTAATTCTCACTAACAGAGATGAAATGATAAAAGGTGTTGAAGCCATAAGAACCCTGGGAGGAAGTGATCATGCAATATTGGAATTCAACATTATGGAAGCACAAGCAATAGAACACAGTCAAACTAGAGTCTTGGTCTTCAAGAGAGCTAATTTCAATAAACTTAGAGAGGGCTTGGGAAGGATTCCATGGATGAGAATCCTCAAGGGGAAAACAACTCAAGAAGCTTGGGAAATTTTAAAAAATGAGATAATAAAAGCCCAGTCTAGCACAATACCAACAAAGAGGAAAAATAACAGCTCTCAAAAGAAACCAGCATGTCTGCATAAAGAACTCTCTGACAAATTGAAACATAAAAAGGACAAGTATAGAAAGTGGAAAGAGGGGCACATAACTAAGTCAGAATATCAGCAAATAGCCCGAGCCTCCAAAGATGAAGTGAGGAAAGCCAAGGCTCAAAATGAACTAAGGCTTGCGACCAAAGTCAAAAATAACAAAAAAGCTTCTTTCAACATGTAAAAAACAAGAAAAAGGTGAAGGAAATGATTGGTCCATTAGTGGGGGAAAGTGGCAAGAAGGTGACAAGCAACAGGGAGAAAGCAGAACTATTAAACTCGTTTTTTGCATCTGTCTTTACACAAAGGGAAAAACCAGACCAACCTATCAAAAATAGTGCCATAAAAAACAGAATAGAAACACAAGTTAGATAGGCAAGAAAATGGTAAGTGAGCACCTGTCCAGCCTAGACGAGTTCAAATCGCCAGGACCAGATGGATTACACCCCAAGGTTCTCAAGGAACTGGCAGATGTGATCTCAGAACCACTGAACTATATTTTTCAAAGATCCTGGAGCACAGGGGAACTACTAGAGGACTGGAAAAGAGCTGATGTAGTTCCCATCTACAAAAAAGGTAAAAAAATGGACCCAGGAAATTACAGACCTATCAGCCTGACCTCAATACCTGGGAAGATCCTGGAAAAGATAATCAAACAACGAATCAGCAAACACCTAG
>NW_015398631.1:0-2312 GCF_001527695.2 Protobothrops mucrosquamatus
AGCTTGTGCTGGGAATGCAAGTCATTTAGTTTTGTTTCTTATTTTTAACCCTTATCTGGTTAATATAGTTGCAAGAATCATATTAGAGCTCTCTAGTTTTAATTCTCAGATTTTTTCTGCATTATGCTATGAGAACCCTGCTATAAACTAAATAATCACTGATTAATGGAATAAGAATGTTTAGACAGCATCATAAGGGTTGAAAGTGTGTTGTTCATTACAAAGAGATGGCTGTTTCTCTTGTAATTGACATTCTCAGTACCAGGCATGGGCCATGGTGCCCAAGATGCCTTGTTTACTGTCAACAGATGGTTTGCCAACCATGCTTACTAATATCAAAAAACCACTGTTGCCAACCTGGATAACAAAGCCAACATAAACCAGAAAAGTTAGGTCAAGACATCATCAACAAATGCTTTCTTCCTCCATTCTTTAGTTTATGCCAAGTAATAAAACTGTGGCTGCTGTTTTTAAACTTCATTCTGGCTGACAGAATTTTCTATTCTTCCAGCCAGACGTTTTCTGCTCTCAGCAGTCATAACCAGCAATTCTAATTTACCCTCAGTTTAAAAATAAGATTATGTATAAACTTATCTGCTTTGAGTGGAATGGCAAAAGAACTCATGAAGCATTTCTCAGGAACAGGTAGAATTTCAACTGGATTTTTAAAAATAGGGTTTTTTTAAAATGTTCTCAGGAGTCAACAACCATATTTAGATTATTATAGTTAGAAATTAAAGGAATAAATTAAAGGTAGCAAATGTGGTATGCCAAATGTTCCAGCCTTTTGTGTCCCTACTCCAGCAGTCATTTAGCCTGCCTTTAAAGATCTGGATTTTATTATTATTTTTTTATCCCACCTTTATTACTTTATAAGTAACTTATGGTGGCAAACATATCTAATACTATTTTATTTATTTTAGATTTATTTGCTTTCCAGCTCATTTCAAAGCAACTCTGGGTGACTTAAAGCATTAAAACTATAAAAGATAAATATCTTTAAAAGTGGGAATGTAGGTGGGGTTGCCTCTTAACTTGACAACAACCTCCACTCTGACGTTCCCCCAAAAGGGCTCCAAGCCATCTGGCAGTGCCAGGTCTTCATGTTCTTGCGGAAGGTCAGAAGGATAAGAGCCGATCTCAGCTCAGGGAGTAAGATGTTCCAAAGGGCAGGAGCCACAGCAGTGAAGACCCTTCTCCCGGACCCTGCCAGCCAAAATTCCTTGACTGATTTTCTCCACAACAACAACCTTGTGAGGTGAGTTGGGCTGAGAGAATGACTGGTCCAAAGTCACCCATCTGGCTTTCATGCCTAAGGGAGGACTAGAACTCCCAGGCTCCTGGTTTCTAGCCAGATGCATTAAATGCCAGACCAAACTGGCTCTCCAGTTATTGAGTCTGGGAGCGGATTACCTTTTGGGTGAGGATTTTTTCCCAGCACTTATGTGTGTATATATGTTATTTTGCATCATGGTTCAATATAGTTTTAATATGTAGTCTTTATTGATTTTTACTTTTGATAATGTACTCTGCCCTGTATCATGTATTTACTTACTTAAACACGTACATACTCATAACTGGTTTTCAATATACAGAAGCAGCCAACTTCTTCTTTGGTGCAAATATGAGAAGAAAACATTTTCACTTATCCTATATAGTATAATAAAAAAACAAATGCTATATAAAATTTATCAGATACTATACTTTGCTGATGACACTGCTAGCTGAATTTCTGAAATCCTTTCATAATGAAAAACAGATGCATGAAGGAAAAAATTAAAGTATGTAGCTTGGGAAGTGCAAAAAAACAGACTGTGATTTTAGGACCTGACAAATAGAACATTCCCTCTATTGCCAGAAGCCTAATTTGTTAAGCTATTTTGTTACTCTATATGAAACATAAATTATATTCTATACTGACTGTTAGTCAGAAAATGCCTATTTTTAAGTCTTTGGAAAGTGCTTGATATTTGCTCTAGATAGCAGATAGAGACTCTGCTGTAATATCACGTTGGTCAATAAATAAATAAACCAGATTTAAACAGCTATGCAAACCAAAAGATTTTCTAAAAAATTGTAATTACATTTTAAAACAGGTATATAAACATCAAGTTTATAAGGGAGAATCTATGTCCGAGGGAGACCACTGTGCCTCAGATAGATGGTGGAGAGTCCCTCCTTGTGAAGTGGGGGCATGGGGTTCAAGTGGGCTTGTTGATTATATACCTGGCTCCCTGCTATGTATCAACGGCCCTGCCTGAGCTGGCCGACGTAATAGCCGGGGTGGCGGTTGAGACCCCCAGACTTATAGT
>NW_015398631.1:5095-6886 GCF_001527695.2 Protobothrops mucrosquamatus
TTCAGCAGGCAGGACTGGCCTAGGGGTATTTTAAAGGGGTTTTAAATTAAATTTTTAGTAGAAGCGGCCAAATTTAAATAGTTATTTTTAATCTTTTTAAATTTTGTATTGTATCACTGTTTTAAACTGGCTGTAAGCCGCCCTGAGTCCTCCGGGAGAAGGGCGGGGTATAAATTTAATAAAATCTCAAAATCTCAAAGTATTTTTAGATAATTTTAAACCTGCTTTAGGTTTACCTAACCAAGAAATTTATCTCCCAGAGCCCTATTCCCAAACATTGTTCTATGAAAACATAGTTTAAATATTTTTTTAAAAGGAGTCTCAAGTGGACATGTAACTATTTCCCATATACAGTATGCAGAATGAAGCTGGCAAAGCAGAAGCCAGCAGTTCCCAGACTATTACCTCAATACAGATCATGTATCTTCCAAGGCAATCAAGAGAATGGATAGCTATCTACTGACTTGGAAAGACAGGAGGGAAAAGCTTAGAATTTAAACCCTGAACCTATATAACAGCTTTAATTTCAATATACTGAAGTGGATAAATCTTCTACGAGTATATTGTTTTATTCTTATCTGCAATAAACAGATTAATCAAGCTGAGTCATGTCTGTGAGGCTTTTGTTAAGAAAAAGAAGTAAAGAAAAATAGTTCCTGAATTGGGTGTTAAATATCGAGTGAGTTAAAATTTACACAGTTGGGATATAAAGGTATTAAGAGTTTAGAAACAATATTCTAGGAAGATCTGAAATAATAATTGTGTCTAGAGACGAGCGCCCCCCAATCTTTTGGGCATCAAGGACCAGTTCCGTGGAGAGAGGTTTTTCAATGGACCAGAGGGGGCGTGGTTTCGCATGCTGCCTGCATCTCATGAATGGGCTTCACTTGTTTGCACGGACCAGTTTCAGGCATGCCACAGCCCAGTGCCAGTCCACAGACTGAGGGTTGGGGACCCCTAGTCTAGACAACAGCAAATTTTGCTTAACTTTTGCTCTTGGGAAGAATATAAGTATTAAATGCAGGAGCAAAATTGGAAAATCTCTGGTGTAGAAAAAAAACAATTTTATTGGATTAAAAATGCTTCCTTAAGTCCCTCTGTTTCAATTCTATCAAGAGCAAATCAATACTATCTTATATTTTGATTTAAAACAATGTAAGATGTTAGTTTCCTTAGAAGGAATGTAATCAGATATTCCTGAAAAATTCCCATCTGGATTAGGGGATTTTTACCCTGAAAATATAAATCATACTTTACTACTAGAAAGCCAATTTCAATTAGCATAGAGAAATTGTCTCATACTGTATATAAATTAGTATTATATATTTAAGGCAAGTACCAATCTTCCAAAATTGAAAATGACATTGAATCTCATTTTTTCCCCTTTTCTCCTTTCTTTCTGTGCTTCATGTCTATTCATTCTTTTCTATTTTAATTTGGACAGAAGCAAAAGAAATTAAGGAGAAATTTGGCTGTTAGAAATAGAAGAAATACAGAACATGTTTTTTTATAACAGTAAAAATAAAATATGACCAATGATTAATAGCAATGGTAACATTACTATTACTAAATCAGTGACTTATCAAATAGAGCACAATTTTAATATGCTCTTTATTAGAGCATTAGCCTCTATGACATAAGATAATCCATGCCTACAGCAAATCAAACATTCTGCTGTAGATTATGTTAATCTAAAATGTACATATAGAAATTAAAAAGCCTAAGAGACTTTCCTTAATGCTACCTTAATGCTCTAAATGTTATTAGCCACATATTGGTGATATGAGTGAC
>NW_015398632.1:0-1779 GCF_001527695.2 Protobothrops mucrosquamatus
ACCTGCCGCGTGTCGTGTCATTAAACGTTTGGTTGTAAAGATCGGCTCCTCTCCTCACGGCAAAGCGGGGCAACGAACACGTCACGGAAGGGAGCGCAGCGGTGACGCGACCTTGCCGGGTCGGCCAGTCTCAGGGCTGGAGGTGAAATGAAGGGGGGGGTGCGAAAAGCCTCCGGGCGGCCTCGGGGAATGGCGGGGGGAGGGAGGGGGCTGCAGGGTCAGCTGAGGGTCTGCTGGTGGGGCAGAGAGCGGCGCCTTCTTTGCAGGCAATGCACAGCTGCTGCTGCTGGGCCTTGGGGGGCGGTTTGCCCCCAGCCCTGACATCTGGAGGAGATGACCAGAGCCCGGAGAAGAACTTGACTTGGCTAAAGCAGATGTTTTAGGACAGATGTGTGGCCTCTCCTGCTCCACTGGAAAGTGACTCCTTCCCTTGGCAATGCTACACCCCCCACCCCAATCTGGCCCCTTTGCCTGCTCCTGCAGCTCCAGGCCAGCTTCCCCCCCCATACACACACACACACACCCAGTGTGACCCAATGCTGCCCTTCGCCTTCTGTGCCCACCTGGCTCCCCCCAGCTGGGCCAGAAGCTCCGAAGGGCCTTCCAAGCTGTGGCTCAAGAGATGCCCTTCTGCCTCTCCCCTCTTCCTCCTCCTCCTCCTCCTCTTCCTCCCTCTCCTTCCCCTCCCCTCCCCCTCCTCTCCCTCCCTCTTCCCCTCCTCCTCCTCCTCCTCCTCTTTCACATCCCAGTCCAGGGGTAGGCAACCTTGGCTCTTTTATGACGCGTGGACTTCAACTCCCAGAATTCCTGAGCCAGCTATGCTGGCTCAGGAATTCTGGGAGTTGAAGTCCACGCGTCATAAAAGAGCCAAGGTTGTCTACCCCTGTCCCAGTCCAGGGCAGGGAAAATAAGGCCACCCAGGAGAGCTTTTGAGACGGGCATCCTGGCAGGAGCAGCTCGACACCCGCCTGGGAAAAAGCCCTCCTGGCTTCTGCAGCCTTCCTTGGGCTCCAAAGCCAGAGGCCTCCATGGCAGGGAAGGAGCAAAGGCAAAGAAGGTGACTGCAGACACAGACGCCGCCCCCACCCCCTCTGCTGGCTGTCAGGCGGACTCAGGAGGGGGGGGCTCAGCAGCCAGGGGGACTCTGATTCAGGAAGCCCCCAGGCCCAGATGGTGTGCCCCCCCTGCCAGGTGCTGAAGGAAGTGGGCGAGGGGATCTCTGAGAACTCCTGGGGGGGACTGGAGTGTCCCCAAAAGACGGGAGGAGAGCAAACAGGGCCGCTTCTTCCCAAGGAGGAACGAGGGGGGATTCCCACTCCCCATTAATGCCCCCCACCGAGACCATATTGGCCCTTCTGGCAGCTGCACAGCAGGTTGGCTCTGGGGGAATTCAAATAGGGGGCTGGACTAGACGACCTCCGAGGTCCCTTCCAGCTCTATTCTATTCAAGGCACTTCCAACGGTGAGCAGGGGGTCCTTTGAGAAGTGGGGCTGCAGCTCCTCCAGGAGAGCCCAGTGTGGTTGTATGAAGGCTGCCCAGCTCAGGGAGAGGATTAGCGTTTGCCAGGTCCGAGCCCCCATCTGGACCGGGACGCTCTGCGCACAGTCACTCAGGCTCTCGTCACCTCCCGCCTGGACTACTGTAATGCTCTATACATGGGGCTCCCTGTGGGGAGCATCCGGAGACTGCAACTGGTCCAGAATGCGGCCGCGCGGGCGGTGTTGGGAGGGACTCGTCGCTCCCATGTAACACCGCTGCTGCGCGAGCTGCACTGGCTA
>NW_015398632.1:4115-6886 GCF_001527695.2 Protobothrops mucrosquamatus
TGGGTGGAGTCCTGCACCCCTGGGGCCCACTCCCAGGTGAGGCTGGGACTGGTGCATCTGGCACCACAAGCTTCATTTTCACAAGGCGCAGCGCCCCCCCCCAGTCCTCCCCCCCCCCCGTGCATGAGCCTTGCTCCCCCCACGAAGTGAAAGTTCGCCCTGGCTGGGTCCCCACGTGGCTCTGCAGGAACCACCTGGCTGCACCTCGGGGTAACATTGGGCTGCAGGTGGGATCTGGCCAGTCCCCTGAGGCCCCTCCGCTGAATTCTGGGCAGCCCCCGCCCCCACCTGCCTGCCCCCTTCGGCTTTCCTGGGCCAGACTGCTCCCCTCCCCCTGGGCCCCTGGCCCTTGATCGAGGGGCTCCTTCTTCAGTCACGGGGGCAGGAGCAGAGGCAGCTAATCTGGCCAGCTTTTGGATTTAAAAGCCATTCCGCTTCTCTCTGCATTTTGGCCCAGGAGACCCTCCCTCTGAATCCACACAGGGGCAGCTTCCCAAATCCAGACAAAGCCAAGATGCCAAGGCTGCTCCTCACCATTCTCTCTCTCTCTCTCCTCCCCCCCCCCGCCAGCCCCTTACGGCCTCTGGGTGCCCACCCTAAGCACCCCAGGGGAAGGGAGAGCGGCCTGTCCCTCAAGGGGCCAAGGAGCTCCTGGTCCGTGGGGAGGCTGCCTTCACGCAAGATGCTCAACCAGGTCAGTGGAAAACCTCCGGGCTTCCTTCTCCCAACATCAAGTTCAATTCGTTTCAGCCTGGGATAATGGGGGGGGGGGGGAGGTAGCAGTTCCTGGGTTAGTTTATGGTTCAGCCGATGGCGCAAGATCAGAACAGGGGCCGCTTCAGTTAGGACGTTGAGCCTGTCCAGCACAGGCGGCCAATGGACTCCCGATTCCTCCTGCAAGGACAGTCCTGTCTCTCCCCCCCCCCCCCAATTTCGCTGGCTTTCTCCTAATTCAGCCCAGAGACTCTCCTACCAAAGCCTGCCTGCCTGCCTGGCTGGTCGCGTGGATCCTGCTGGAAGAAAGGCCAGCATGGTGGACCCCAAACGGTGGGGCCCTGGGCCAGGCAGCCCCCCTCCAGATCACCCCAGGAGGGGGGGTCTCGTTTGCCTCTGCATTCCTGGGGGCTGCTTGTGCTATTTTCCTCCAATTTTGCAAGAGCCCAACCAGACCACATTTCAATCCCCCCCCCCCCCGGCCTTCCTTCCGCCCTGGAGGGAAGAAAGGCCACAAGGGAGAGCGGCATTGCCAGGCGGGGCCTCTGCAGCTGGATGCCCATCAGGGCCCACATAGCTGGCACAGAAAGGAACCCTAAAGGCTCATTTGGGGAAAACAGCGAATCCTGGAAACCGTGGAGAGTAAATTGCCAGCCGGGGGGGGGGAGCAAATCGAGTGGGCGCCTCTTGCAAAGGGCCTCTTCCCGCCTCTCTCCCATCTGGGCTGCCTCGCCTCTGTGGCTGCTTCCTCCCACCGGCTCCATCTGGAAGCCCCCCAGGGCTGGACCAAGCCCCCCCCCCCGGCCCAATTCTGCAGGGAGGGCCCACTCCCTCCCACCACCTGCCTCCTCTTGTTGCCTGAGTGACGTCTGGGAGCTGCCAGGAGACCCTGCAAGTCAGGAGCCAGGATTGTGCCTCGACCCCCTGGCGTGCTTTCTCCAGCAGCCAGCAGAGTCCTCGGGGCTGCTGACAGGCAGGGGAAGAGGCCACCCACGTGGTGCAGGGAGCATTTGGGGGGGGGGGCAGAACCCTTGAGAACCTTACCACTTCCCCAATAAAACCTTTCCTGTTGAATCACAACCTGAAGGCGTCGTCTGCTTATAGCAGTGGTTCTCAACCTGTGGGTCGGGACCCCATTTGGGGTCGATTGACTATTTCAGGGGGGTCGCCAAGCAAGGCTGTCCGCCATTTTTCCCCCTTTTCCGGCGGGTGCCTTACCTCCCTTGGGCTGGGCCAGCTGGTGGTCGGCCTGCTCCGTCTCTGCCGCTTGCCAGCTACGCCTCGGCCGGCGCAGGGGGCGGAACCACGCATGCACGGCACTCCCGGGCAGGGAAAGTCCTCGACTTACGACCGGTTTAGTCCTCGACTTACGACCAGTTGGGGGTCGTGGCATTAAAAAGGTTGAGAACCACTGGCTTATAGCATTTCTCCCCCCCTTGGGGGGCGGGGGAAGATAGGAGTGGTCCGAGGCACATTGGGGGGAGCCGGCCCCCTTTCTTCTAATTCCTGGCCAAGACCCTCCTCGGTCTCCCAGCCTGGGCCAGTCCCGGGGTCTTCCTGCGTTGTAACGGCCCCTCCAGCCATCTTGCTTTGCGCGCAGACCGGGGAGGCGAGAGCGGGGCTGAGGGCCACAAGGGCCCAGAGGGGGAGTCTATGCGCCAGGCACCAAGACGGGGCCGGAGGGACCCAACGTTTGCGGCCTGTTTCAACCGGCCCTGGTTGCTCCTTGGGTATCTTGCCTGGTCATTGGTCGGTTTGCATCCCTTCCCCTCCCCCCCCCACATTGAAGAGGTCCAGGGACTCCCTCCTGCTGGTCTGCCTCAATTTCTGTCATGGGAGGGTGGAGGGCAGGTGGGTGCATTCTGTAGGTGTGCAGGGGAAAGCTGTCAGGATTAGAACCCGCTTCACGCTCGGCTAACATTAACCCTTTAACAGGTCCTGCTTAACAGTCTTCTCCCCTCTGTTCCCCTAATTGCCAGCCTGGAACTGCAAAATGCCGTGTGTGTGTGTGTGTGTGTGTGTGTGTGTGTGTGTGTGTGTGTGTGTGTGTGTGTGTG
>NW_015398633.1:0-2134 GCF_001527695.2 Protobothrops mucrosquamatus
TGGTCCAGATTAGAGCAGAGATAGGGAATGATGGCCCTTTATGACTTTCAGACTTCAACTCCCAGAATTCCTGAGCCAGCATGGCTGGGTCAGGAATTCTGGGAGTTGGTCTACAAGTCATAAAGGGGTCCATCGTTCCCCACTCCTGGTCTAGAGGAAAAAGTGCGCCTTCAATTGGGAACTCTTTACGGCTATTACTAAAATAATGCAGCTTTTTCTCTAATGCACCAGAGAAGCAAGGTTCCAGAGCCAGGGGCATTTCAACTCCCTATCTGCTTCTTGCCGAGCGCTCTCCCCATTTGTGCTTGGCCAAATTCCTTTAAGTCACAAATTGTCTTGAAAGTTTAGAGCGGAAACCACAACCACGTGATGCAGGAGTGAGTTTGAGCCAGTCTGGAAGAAAAAGCAATCGGCAAAGCAAGAGGAACTTGGGATAGCGATGAGGGAGCTCTGGATTGATTTAGAGGGACACGTCAGCCACCCCAAGAATCAAGAAAAACCTGTGGAGTTACTTCTGAATAGTTTCTTTTACTGTTCCTTCGCTATGGGCAGAGATCTTACCAAACGAAAACAACTACAGGCAATCCTCAACTTACAATGGTTTAGCGACTGTTCACAGTTACAACAGCACTGGAAAATAAGCAACTTATGACCAGTTCCCACACTTATGACCGTTGCAGTATTTCCACAGTCACTTGAAGTATTCCCATAGTCACTGATCAAAATCCAGATGCTTGGCAACTGACTCATATTTAATAATAATAATAATAATAATAATAATAATAATAATAATAATAATAATAATAATAATAATAATGATGATGATGATGATGATGATGATGATGATGATGATGATGATGATGATGATGATGATGATGATGATGATGATGATGATGATAATAATAATAATAATAATAGTAATAATAAAGTTGGAAGGGGCCTTGGAGGTCATCGAGTCCAACTCCCTGCTCAGGCAGGAACCCTACACCATTTTGGACAAATGGCTGTCCAGTCTCTTCTTAAAAACTTCCAGTGTTGGAGCATTCACCGGTTCTGGAGGCAGGTTGTTCCACTGGTTAATTGTTCTAACTGTCAGGAAGTTTCTCCTTAGTTCTAGGTTGCTTCTCTCCTTGATTAGTTTCCATCCGTTGCTTCTTGTCCTGCCTTCTGGTGCTTTGGAGAATAGCTTGACTCCCTCTTCTTTGGGGCAGCCCCTGAGATACTGGAACACTGCTATCATGTCCCCCCTCGTCCTTCTCTTCGTTAAACTAGACATACCCAATTCCAGCAGCCGTTCCTTATATGTTTTAGCCTTCTGACAAGCAACGTCAGTAGGGAAGCCAGATTCATTTAACAACTGTGTTCACTGGCTCACTGGAAAAAGAGACTACAAGCACAATATGCCAGAAAACATTTCCGTAGACGTCTGCAACCAGGGTTCTGACAGTCTTATTCCCGGCAGAACTGGAAGAGGTGAGATTGAGCAAGGATGCTCCAATTTGTTCCAGCTGAAATGCTCTTGCCTAGCTACAGATCTCAGGGCCTTTTCCAAATGGTGTTGACACACCTGAACACATGCCAACCCTTGTTTTCAAGACAGGGTTTTTGAAATTCAGGAATTACACCTAGTTCCTGACGGGCTTGTTCAAATGTCTTTGGTTGCAGCCTGCAGCATCCATCCATTCAAATTGCTCGGACTTCTGCTGATTGAGCTCAGAACAGGCCTTCATTTCAAACAGGGGAGAGAGAAAAAAAGGGTGACAACAGGGAACAATGGACTGCTGCCAGGAGAAATTAATTTATCTGCAGGGAACTGAGCCAGCCTGCGTGTTTTGCCTTTGTTTGACATTTAAAAGAACACTAGGAATGTGCTTACTGCTCCAGATTGAAAGTGCACCCAGCAAAGAGCGCAGCTGAGAAGTTTGGTGCTTCAGGAGAGAAGACAAGAGGGAAGGTTAGGATGACATAAAGTCAACCAGTAGGCTGCAAAATAAGCCGAGAGCCTCATTCTTCCAAAAAGACATAATCTTAGTCATGTCCTTAGCCACTAGATATTTTACCTGACGGTCACAAATCACAAGGAGCTCTTTGGAATTAAAAGAATCTGCCTGAATCTAGCCATGGCAAGGATATT
>NW_015398633.1:5111-6886 GCF_001527695.2 Protobothrops mucrosquamatus
CGGTGAGGAAGGAAGAGAACCACCGCATCACGGTGCCCCCCATTCCCAACCCACCCAACCGCCGCAGCATGATACCGTGGTCCACAGTATCAAAAGCTGCCGAGAGGTCCAAAAGAACTAGGACAGAGGAATAGCCCCTGTCCCGGGCCCTCCAGAGATCATTAACCAACGTGACCAATGCCGTTTCCGTGCTGTAACCTGGCCTGAAGCCCGACTGGAGAGGGTCTAGATAGACTGTTTCCTCCAGGTGCCGAGGAAACTGCTGTGCAACCACACTCTCAACAACCTTCGCCACAAAGTGAAGGTTGGAGACTGGACGATAGTTGGCCAATACATCTGGGTTCAGGGAAGGCTTCTTAAGGAGGGGCCTCACCACCGCCTCTTTAAGGGCCGTGGGAAAGGCACCCTCCCCCAAAGAAGCGTTTATAATTCCCTGAAGCCAGGCTCGTGTACCCAGGATTGAACTGGTTTGTGTAACTGACACAAAGGTGTTTTTTTTTTTAAAATGCCTGCTTATTCTACATTACAGGTCAACTTACAAGTATGTCAAAAACAACAATAAACCAGATACATCTAAGCTTAGAAAGAAACAAACACAAAGTATGTTTATTATAGCTACAATAGCATTTGGCTAAGACAGTGGTGGCGAACCTATGGCACGCATGCCAGAGGCGGCACTCAGAGCCCTCTCTATGGGCATGCACACCGTCGCCCCAGCCCCGCCTCCCCCCACGGCCCCCTCACCAGTAGCCCCCCTGGAGGAGAGTCACCCCCGACCGTGGCCCGCGCAGAGCAGCACAGCCAAGGACATGGCAGCCGGGCAACTGGGACAAGACTCCGCCCTCACGTCCAATCATGCGCAGTTGATGCTGCGGGGTGCAGGTGGAGGACATGGCCACCATGGCACTGCTGGGCCGCCTGGGAGAGCTGCTTCGGGCCGTGGAGGCGGTGAGTGGCCCTGCAGGTGGGCGGGGTGGGGGCGGAGCATGGGTGGGATGGGGTGGGGCACAGCGGGCAGGATGGGGCGGAGACGGTTTTTGGGCACTCGGTCTCTAAAAGATTCGCCATCACTGCACTAGAACTTCAATATCAATCCAAGGATTGGTGTCTTGCCTAAAATAAGGCCACATTCTGTCTTTGCTTGATCAGGAAGACATACTCTGGATTTTCTTCCCTGCTTCTACAACTTCTTCAGAACAAAGAAGATAGAAAGAAATACATTTGCAGGATCCAATCTGGGTCAGTCACCAGGACCAAAGGTTTAGTCTTCCAAGCTTTCAGACTTGTGCTGGAGCCCATCCTACTGGAACTTCCGTCTTCCAGAATGTGGTGATGACCAACCCAGGTTGTATCCTGCAACATTATCCCGGGACACGTAGATTTGCATTCATTTGTGAGACCTCTATTTTATGGATCTTACCGAGTTGGCTCAATTCAGAAATCACAATAAACTTGTTCAACAAGTTTTGACTATTGCTCGATCTAATCGCAGATTGCACACATTGCACTAAAACCATAATAGGCTTTGCTTATTTTGAAATTACCATTTGGGCAAACTATATTATTATAGCTTGACCAGCAGTCATGGCGAAAGACCCTGATTTGCTGTTGTGTGAATATAGTTAATATTTGCACTGACAAGCTTTAGCTCCAGCTGTTACTCTTCTTTCAAAGATCGGGTTCTCTGTGGGAATACAACTTATGAAACGATCCGAATAAGTAAGGAGGCACTATGATGTCATCATATGCTAAAGATTTATCAGATAAATCTGGTT
>NW_015398633.1:10476-13055 GCF_001527695.2 Protobothrops mucrosquamatus
GGAGGTCATCGAGTCCAACCCCCTGCCCAGGCAGGAACCCTACACCATTTCAGACAAACGGCTGTCCAGTCTCTTCTTAAAAACTTCCAGTGTTGGAGCATTCACCGCTTCTGGAGGCAGGTTGTTCCACTGGTTAATTGTTCTAACTGTCAGGAAGTTTCTCCTTAGTTCTAAGTTGCTTCTCTCCTTGATCAGTTTCTACCCGTTGCGTCCTGCCTTTAGGCGCCTTGGAGAATAGCTTGACTCCCTCTTCTTTGGGGCAGCCCCTGAGATATTGGAACATGGCTATCCTGTCCCCCCTCGTCCTTCTCTTCATTAAACTAGACATACCCAATTCCAGCAACCGTTCATTATATGTTTTAGCCTCCAGTCCCCTAATCATATTTCAGTTGAGAATACTGACTAAAGGATGAAAGCTAATTATCTCTATTGCAGAGATGGCTCCCCATAGCTTTGATGCTTACGGACGAGAAAAGGCACAGAACATTCTCCTCCCTCCCTGTTTATCATTTTGTAGAGGAGTGAAATTTCGGGAATAATTTCAACGCCAAGACAAATTGCCTACTACACGTTGTCTCAGACTGGCTAAAAACAGTTTTTTAATGATAGGCTTTGCCTAAAATGGGTTACACTTTAAAGCAGTGACTACTGAAGTCTCTCTGTTAAATCTCCACTCTGTGAGAGCACCCACGATACTTTCACACACACACATTCATTGGCTTAGCACCCTGTGTGAACTTAGTAAGAGTAATTCTTAGTAATTCTGCAAGAGAAATTCTGCACAAAGATCTTTATGTTAGTTTCCTTGAAACTCTCAGATTTTCGCAGGGCCTTTAAGCAGCTCAATAAGAGTTTTCCACATGAACTTTTAAGAGTCAACCCCCGACTTGTAAAAGGTCACCAACTTGCAAGAGGCCAAGTGGCAGATGATTGACTCAGGAAAGTATTAAGCAGCCCCCAAGATTCATTTTAAGGCTCAGTTTCTCAAGTGAGAACTATGACTTACCACTTTAAGTTGGCATTTAAAAAGTTTGTCCAAGGATAACACCCAATTGCTTTCTTTAAAGCAGTGGTTCTCAACCTGTGGGTCGGGACCCCATTTGGGGTCGATCGACCATTTCTCGGGGGTCGCCAAGCAAGGCTGTCCGCCATTTTTTCCCCCCTTTTCCGGCGGGTGCCTTACTTCCCTTGGGCTGGGCCAGCTGGTGGTCGGCCTGCTCCGTCTCTGCCGCTTGCCAGCTACGCCTCGGCCGGCGCAGGGGGTGGAACCACGCATGCGCGGCGCTCCCGGGCAGGGAAAGTCCTCGACTTATGACCGGTTGGGTAGTCCTCGACTTACGACTGGTTTAGTCCTCGACTTATGACCGGTTTAGTCCTTGACTTACGACTGGTTTAGTCCTCGACTTACGACCGGTTGGGGGTCGCGGCATTAAAAAGGTTGAGAACCACTGCTTTAAAGCATAAGAACAGAGGGCTTGCAAAGGTTTTGCTCAATCTGTTTTCTTAAGTGACAGCCCTGCCCAGATGATCTAGACAAGAAGCACAAACAGGAGTGTGCTAGCTTTATCTTTATTGCAAGTATAATATTAACAGATTCTTGCAAGAAAACCAGGCAGGGTTTTTTCTGAAATGTTTCCCATGCCTTCTTCCCTACTTCTGTGGGCTTCTAGTTTGCAGGTCATCTGCGCATAGCATGACTCTTAGTGATCCAAGAGATAGATCAGGCGAGTCAGATAATTGACAAAAAAAAAAACCCCACAACTTTGAAGACCAAGCTGAGCTGCTGCCTCAAAATCTCCCCTTCGTACATCTCCCTACTCAAAGCAATATTTTGGTCATCCCTCTGCATTGTGGGAAACAGCCCTTGGTTTTTCTCTAGCTTTGAAAGTCCCTCATCAATGCTGAGTCACAAATTTCATTTACTGAATTACAGCCCACAGCGGAGGCATTTTGGATGAAAACAGAACAGAACCGTAAGAAACCTGTAAACGCTCGGGTCTGCAGGACCGGAATGCTTGGGGAAAAACCCCGCAAAGTGAAAATAAAATTTGGAGCGGACCAGCAAAGCAACTGGGAGCGCACGAACACCTTTGCTGAAATCCAAACAAAGACCCAAGCTTTGTGTTTCAAGCAGCAGGATCTTTGCTTGGAGTGCTGCTGCGACCTAAAGCCAGGTGCTAAGTGGATTAAAGGGATGCTTATTGTTTGGATAATCTTGGCAATCTTTTTTTTTTTTTAAAGGTGAATATGCAAACAAGGAAAAAGGACAAAATGGAAACTTAATTCCTCCTGGAGCCACTTTTTATCACCTGAGCCTAGAAGGCTCTAAGAAAAGGGGAAAAAAAGAATTCTTGCACAAAGAAAGAATCGGTACATTTTACAAGAGGCAGATGCTCTCCAGACTAGCAAAAAGCTTCAGATCAAAGCTTCCTCTAAATTAGAAACAGGGTTGCACACAGCTATGAAGCCTCAAGCGTGTAAGTAGGAGATGGAAAATGGTTGCGGTCCAGCCCTGGAGCAGGAAAGGGTTCCATCCAATGAAGGTATCCTGGACTATTATAGCCAGAGGGAGAAATTAA
>NW_015398634.1:0-3837 GCF_001527695.2 Protobothrops mucrosquamatus
CCTGGCTGTATAGTCCTCTGAGCTCCGCATGCATGGGAAACTGTGACGTTGCTCTGTATCGTGTGTGTATGTGTGTGTGTATGCATAATGGTATTTTTTGAGAGCTGTATGCAACAAAATTTAATTTTAATGTATGCTAAGTGACAGTAAAGTTCTAATTCTATTCTATTCTATTCTATTCTATTCCATTCCATTCCATATTTTCTATTCTATTCTAGTTCAATTCCATTCCATATTTTCTATTCTATTCTATTCTATTCCTATTATTTCCTATTCTATTCTATTCTATTCTATTCTATTCTATTCTATTCTATTCTATTCTATTCTATTCTATTCTATTCCATTCCATATTTTCTATTCTATTCTAATTCTATTCCATTCCATATATTCTATTCTATTCTATTCTATTCTATTCTATTCTATTCTATTCTATTCCTATTATTTCCTATTCTATTCTATTCTATTCTATTCCATTCCATATTTTCTATTCTATTCTATTCTATTCTATTCTTCTTCTTCTTCTTCTTCTTCTTCTTCTTCTTCTTCTTCTTCTTCTTCTTCTTATTATTATTATTATTATTATTATTATTATTATTATTATTATTATTATTATTATTATTATTCCATTCCATTCATTTTCTATTCTATTCTATTCTATTCTATTCTATTCTATTCTATTCTATTATTATTTTAATTCCATTCCATTCTATTCCAACCATGTTTTGACTCCTTTTTGGAAGGCCAAGAGAGTGGGGACCAGTCTCACCTTCGGGGGGGAGGGTAGAATATTCCAGAGGGCTGGGGCAATGGCAGTCCCCGTTCTTTTCTGTTTCTTTTGCATCATAACTTTTTTCCCTTCCCTAATTCATTTATCTACCCGACGGAGAGACCGCCCACCTCGCTCACAGAGAGAGTCTAATATCATGAACACAAAACAAAGGACTCACTTTATGATTCGAAGTGTTGTATGTACTTCGGGCAGTTCCGATATTCCAGCCGGTCTCTTCTGCCCGGATGACCTCAGAGACAGGATCCTGGAACTGCAAAGCATCTTCACTGTTTCTCCCTGTCCTTTTTCCCTCAAGAGAGACGTACCCATTGTCGGTTTCCGTGGATTTGTCTATGGAGTTCTTTGCTTTCTTTGCTCTAGAGGCCAACCAAACACACGAAATAATTATTGTTTAGCTGAAGACTTCTTCCTGATCCCATTTCCCAAACTGATTTAAGGCAAAGAAGAAGAAAAAAAGGCAAAAATAGAATTCTTAGGATATAAGCTGATAATGTATTTTAAACTTACAAACTATTACAAATTAATGATTGATTTAGGATATACAAACCTATCTGTCAAAGTCGAAACGAGGTGGTTTGGAGGCAATAATTACTTTAGGCCTAAATTTATGCCTACATACACGCAGGAAATCTTTAATCCAGGGGTCTTCAAACTTGGCCTTTTGATGACTTGTAGACTTCAACTCCCAGAATTCCTCAGCCAGCGTAGATACAAGTCCACAAGTCATAAGACCCCTGACATAATGTGAGGGGGAAATAAAGCTAACTCAGAAAGAGCTAAAATGGTGTTTCTCAACCTCGGCCATTTTAAGAAGTGTGGACTTCAACTCCCAGAATTCCTCAGCCAGCGTGCCTGGCTGAGGAATTCTGGGAATTGAAGTCCACAAATCATAAAAGGGCCCAAAGTTACCCAGCCTGCTTTTGTGCTTCAGGTGGGACTAGAACTCAGTCACCTGGTGACGGGCCCAAAGTCACCAACTGGCTTTCGTGGCTAAGGCAAAACTAGAACTCACCGTCTACTGGTGACTGGCCCAAAGTCACCCAGCTGGCTTTCACGGCTAAAGTAGGACTAGAACTCACCATCTCCTGGTGATTGGGCGAGTCATGGCTAGGGCGGGACAGGAACTCAAGAGTCTCCTGCTTCCTAGCCCGATGCCTTAATCACTATATCAACTGTTTATCTTGCTTGTTGGAATTAAAGGAAGTTTCCTAGAAACTTTCCTAATTTAACAGGAAGTGCACCAGAGCCAAATAAAAAACTCAGCTGAAAAATGATGAGCAGATTTAGAACAGAATCTATTTTTTTTCCATGGACTTCGGGCATCTGTGACCTCAATTTTCCCCTACTGGCTTCCAGGGTTGACAGATGCTAAAGCAGGGGTAGTCAACCTTGGCTCTTTTATGACTTGTGGACTTCAACTCCCAGAATTCCTGAGCCAGCTAAGCTGGCTCAGGAATTCTGGGAATTGAAGTCCACGGCCAAGGTTGACTACCCCTGTGCTAAAGGGTGGAAAACGAAGTTGCAGGTGCTCAAAAACCTGGGACAGGATGACAGAGAAAGGGAACAGTGCCTCCTTTACGATAAACCAAGGCCTGAATAAAATATACCAACCCTGATAAAAAGGAAGTAGCGTGCCAGAGTTCCTTGAAGACAGAGCAAAGGCTGTAAGAGCTGCTGGTGCCGTAACTCTGGACGGTTCCTTCCTGAGTGTTGTCGGTCGTGCTAGAGCCATCCCCTTCACGATGCACTTCCAAGTGGGCTGCTTTCCTTAATTTCCTTCATCAGAAGAAATCGGAAAATGGGAGACATTTGGTAAAAGTAATTCACGAGCACCAAAATATGGACAGAGTTACCCGTCAGCGTATTTAAAGCTGAAGCGGCTTTGTTGATTTAAACGCGACCAATTACGTTTTCATTTCATTTGGGTCAGGCACGAAGAATCAGGACCACGCGTCACGTTCTGGCTAAGTTGATGTATTGCTCAAGCCTGTGCACATGAAACTAATAGTCAGCCCTAAACTGGTTTCTAGATAAGAGTTAACATAATTCAAGACAGGTTGGCGATGTGTAGATTCCAGGCTGATTCCTCTCTTGACTCCACCCTTAGGCTCTGCCTGTTCTGTCCCAGCCTATGGCCGTCCTTCTTAAAGGCACAAGGACAAAACCCCTGTTGAGAAAATAGGCTGGAGACTCAAAAGAAAACAAACCCCTTTTAATATGGGTAACAAACCTGCCAAATAGGTTTGTGCGTGATCACAAACGGTCTAAATCCAAGCCCTCGAATTTCGTGGTCTCTTATCTAGCGCAAATTTAGCGTTGGGTTTTTGTACATAGGCCGGAGCAATGCATCATCTTAACTTGAATTTTAACACGGGACCGCGTGTTAAAATTCAATAATACAGACGTTCAATTGTTTTGTGGTCACACCCCACAAAAGTACCTCCTCCTTCTCCCTCCGGTGTTTGCGGATGATTTGGGGGTCCTCGTGGAGACAATCTGGCAGTGCACAGTTCCCAGAAGCAACATGAGCCATGCTGGGCCGATGACTTCCGTCAGAGGTATGTGGTGTGGGCTTTCTATCGTAAAGAAGAGTATGACTGCCGCCACTGTTGGAAAGAAGAAAAGAGGATACAAATGGCGTAGCAATTCATGGTTAAACCAGAGAAAAGCAGCTCATTAATCAGAAGATGACTTCCTGGAAGTCAGAAATGGATCACGGTCCACAGAAAACCTTCCCACTCATTCCTATCTCCGGGCGGAGGAGATTTAAGCAGGCATGTCAGTCTTTTGCTGAAATCAAGGTATCTAACCATTCTTAATTCGTCTGGATGCCGTTCTCTAAATAAAGTGAAAACCCCTTTAAAATATATATATATCTCTGCAGTACGGTAGAACTTGTTACCTATCCAGTATCATCCTATATAATAATAATAATAATAATAATAATAATAATAATAATAATAATAATAATAATAATAATAATAATAATAATAATAATAATAATAATAATAATAATAATAAAGTTGGAAGGGACCTTGGAGGTCATC
>NW_015398634.1:4016-6885 GCF_001527695.2 Protobothrops mucrosquamatus
AAACTTCCAGTGTTGGAGCATTCACCACTTCTGGAGGCAGGTTGTTCCATTGGTTAATTGTTCTAACTGTCAGGAAGTTTCTCCTTAGTTCTAAGTTGCTTCTCTCCTTGATCAGTTTCCACCCGTTGCTTCTCGTCCTGCCTTCAGGCGCCTTGGAGAATAGCTTGACTCCCTCTTCTTTGTGGCAGCCCCTGAGATACTGGAAGACTGCTATCATGTCCCCCCTCATCCTTCTGTTCGTTAAACTAGACATACCCAATTCCAGCAACCGTTCCTTATATGTTTTAGCCTCCAGTCCCCTAATCATCTTTGTTGCTCTTCTCTGTACTCTTTCTAGAGTCTCAGCATCTTTTTTACATCGTGGTGACCAAAACTGGATGCAGGATTCCAAGTGTGGCCTTACCAAGGCATTGTAAAGTGGTATTAATACTTCACGTGATCTTGATTCTATCCCTCTGTTAATGCAGCCCAGCACTGTGTTGGCTTTTTTGGCAGCTGCAGCACACTGCTGGCTCATATAAATACAGTTCTTTTCCTACAGCTAAAATGCTCATTTCAACACGTGTATTTTCAAAATAACATTAAGTGGGATTACAGCTGCACTCCGGTAAAACTGCCTTTTGCAATTGACCGATAGGGATGGTGTCAATTCCACTGGCGTTCAGATGTTTGCATCCAAGGCGCCTATTATTATTGGTACCACCTTTGCTTTCTTTTGCCACCATTGGTCTATTTCTGTTTCTTTCCATTTTGTTATTTTTCTCCAGTTCTTTCTCTTTTTAACCTGCTGTCTCTAGCAGTGTCCACTATCCACTTTCCACTTTCTTGTCAACAACTGTGAAAGCTGGGCTGTTGCATTCTTATGATTACCCTGTCAAGTTTCTTTTTTGCACCGTTAATGCTCTAAAAATTTCGCTTTACGACAATGTATTTTAAATACGTTATTTTAGTGTTGTTCAACTATTGGGACACTTGTTTCTCCAAAGACTAGAACTGGAAGCTAGGGCTGTCGTTGTTTTTTTTAAACCCGGGCATCTCTTAGGCAGAAGATCGTATCCATACGTACCTTGAAGAAGATAAAGGAAAAGGAGCCACAGAAAGATAACTTTGGAGGTCACTTGTAGCCACCAGTTGAAGAAAAAGGGAAAGAAAACGACTCTGACAATTCCCTTTCGGGTCAAGGACGTCCACGGACTTTCTGGCTTCGCTTTTGCAAAGGCCGATCCTAAACAGAAGCAAAATCAAGGACTTGATTATGCAGAAACCTATATTTTATATAAAAAAATATTATATAGCTTTTTATAAATAATATAAATATAAATATAAATATAAATATAAATATAAATATAAATATAAATAATATAAATATAAATATAAATATAAATATAAATATAAATATAAATATAAATAATATAAATATAAATATAAATATAAATATAAATATAAATATAAATATAAATATAAATATAAATATAAATATAAATATAAATATAAATATAAATATAAATATAAAAATAGTAATAATAAAGTTGGAAGGGACTTTGTGGACCACGGGTAATCCCTGACTGTTCATTTAGTGTCCGTTCGAAGTTACGACGGCACTGAAAAAAGTGACTGATGATTCCCTCTTCTTTGTGGCAGCCCCTCAAATGCTAGAAGACTACTATCATCATCATCATCATCAAGTTGGAAGGGACCTTGGAGGTCATCTAGTCCAACCCCCTGCTCAGGCAGGAAACCCTATACCATTTCGGACAAATGGCTGTCCAGTCTCTTCTTAAAAACTTCCAGTGTTGGAGCATTCACCGCTTCTGGAGGCAGGTTGTTCCACTGGTTAATTGTTCTGACTGTCAGGAAGTTTCTCCTTAGTTCTAGGTTGCTTCTCTCCTCGATTAGTTTCCATCCGTTGCTTCTTGTCCTGCCTTCAGGCGCTTTGGAGAATAGCTTGACTCCCTCTTCTTTGTGGCAGCCCCTGAGATATTGGAAGACTGCTATCATGTCCCCCCTCATCCTTCTTTTCTCTAGACTGGCCATACCCAATTCCTGCAACTGTTCTTCATATGTTTTAGTCTCCAGGCACTTTAATCATGCTCGTCTTTGCACTTTTTCCCCAAAGTCTCAACATCTTTTTTTGTAACGTGCTGACCCCTTAGTTCAACTGAATTCTTGTATCTGGGTTTCAGAAGTAAATCTTTCTGAATTGCAACTTAATCTATGGTCCTGACCCTTTGCACCTAGCAAAATCCCTCCCCATAGGGAGTGTCACACATGAAGAAAACCTGTATTAAAAATGATAAAACTGAGCTAAAACCTATTGAATAAAATTACATCTCCGTAAGTAGCATACTATCTTTTTATTTATTTTTATTCTTCTTCTTCTTTTTTTAAGTCTTATTTATTCCTTAAGAAAGGTAAAAGTATTGGCTTGGCTTACATGAGAAAAAAATAGACTTAAATATTTAAATGTAATTAACTTTTGAGAAAACCTTAACCGGTAAGAATGTTTTGAACATTGTGGGAAAAACAAATGTAAATAAGAACAGTAAACGGGATCTATGATGAGACAACCAGAATGACTAGTTAGAAAAGGAATATTATATTGATGTGATTATTATCTGTAGAAATACTAGAAAACTTTTATACTCGATCGTCATTCATGAAAACAACAAAAATTGTATTAACTTAAGGTTGGTAAAAGAGAACATTATGGGAAAAAGAGGAAATCAAGTAAAGTTATGGGGATTATAGATTATAAAAATCAACTGTTAGTGAACGTTTCTTAAATGTATATTAAGGTGATTGTGTTAAAAAATTAATAAAACATATTTTTAAAAAAATAGTTAACCAGCTAAGCCAGGGTTAGGCAACC